>NW_027511461.1:0-300000 GCF_048772815.1 Callospermophilus lateralis
TGGGATGACTTGCCTGTGAGATTTCTCCAGAGATTTCATTGAAATGAGTTTCCTCACCATTTAATGGTTCTTGAATGAACTGAAACCCACAATGCCTCCAACTTCATCCATGAAAAATGGCTAAATAAATACAATAAAATTTTTGAAATTCCCTTAACCAGGTGGCACTGGAGAACCTTTGGATGTCTTTTTCCTGATCATGAGTGTACAAGAGAATGCCATGATTGACGGGGTTTCATGAAAATGGTGTAGAACAAAGATGCCAGTAAGTTGGACCCTGCTGAGTAGTGGGCCTATTGCAGTGGTGGGCAGGTGTGTGATAATACATCTGTGGTGTGGCCAGGAGGATTTTCCATTGCCTTCAAAATGGCTTGTGACTGATATGGTGCAGCCAGCAGACCCTTCTTGTTACATGGAGAGGTTTCTGGGCAAAGTTCAGAGTCAGATTTCTATGGACAAATGGGCAAGCTTTGTGAGATAGAAGCCTGGTTGGTGCATTCTCTGTCACCACAAGTGACAGAACTCCCTCCAATACTGGGTCCCAGTTGAACTCGTTGTATTTCATGAATCAAATACCAAACTCCCAGTGCAGCAGCAAGAAACACCACGAAAAGTGGAGGATGACCAAATGGCTTCACAGATCACACGTGGAGACACTGAGCACCAAGTGGCCACAGTTTACCTACAAATACAAAATTCAGCACTGCTGCCTCATGTTCATTAGAATACAAAAAACCATGTCCTCCAGGTCACGTAGATGCAGACCCAGCTTTTATGGTGTCACTAGAAAGGAAGCTAAATCTCCTTACAACAACATATATTTCAAGTGCCCAACCTCAGAGGAAGTTTCTCAAGAAGTCTTTAGGCCGGCAGAGCTCCACGTCTTTGGAGTGTTTACCTGTTAGACCAGGACGCTAGAAAAGACCACTGACTCAAATTAAAATCAAATAAAATTAAGCTTATTATTTCCACCGGCCGTGCTGCCTCTCCCTCCCAAAATGGTGGGAACAAGACAGCATCCCCAGCTTTCCTACAGCCCAGTTTTATAGCCCAGAAAGTTACACAAAAGGGGGGTTACAGATAACAGAACTCTGATAAACATCACATTAAAGGTAGTTTACAATTTTTTTGCTGTCCCTACATCAGAATTCATGAGGACCATTAGAGCCTCAGAGAGGGTTGTTGTCTGGCCAGAGAAGGCAAATATTTATGATGTGTCACTAAAGTTTCAGAGAGGGCTGCTATCTGGTCAGAGAGCTGGGCATGCGTGAGTTCAAGACGTGGGCAGGCATTCCACGCAGGTTCAGAATTTGAAGTAATTTATGGTAAAGCCAAAATTATCTTTTCATGGCTTTGTGGCATGATGGCTCCCAATTTTAATAAAAGATCAGGTTGGGTCTACAATTTCCCCCTTTTCTCTGTGTCCCTTTCAAATATTTGATAGATTATGGGAAGAACACTGAGGAAATTTTAACCCTTCAGATAAGAGTCTCCAAAATTTTACAACTCACCCAAAACCGATCTCCCTGATTTTACCTGACTTAATTAATTATTTATATTGATAGTCTATTTATCTTTCTCTCCATTGTTGTAAAAAGAGTGGCATCACTAATTTTTTATTCTTCTGTCCTGAGACAGGGTGACGTGAGTGGGCTCGTCGTGAGGGACATGAGTTGACTATTAGAAGTCAGTTGAGAGACATGAGTTGCCCTTTAGAAGTCAGTTCGGTTTGAAGTCAGGTTGGGGAAGAACAGGTTGTAAAGTCATCTGTGAATGGATTCTTCTATGAGTGAAACAAAAACCATGAGTACTGAATAAATGTTGCAGCAGCTGGAACATGTCACTGTATAGAAATTCCCTCACCAGTCTTTAATATCCCCAATTATCAGGACTGTCAACTTAATATTTAACTTTAAGTGTTACAGTTGGCCCTCCCAATAAGACACAGTTTAATAATTTAATGTCATCTGATCTTGTAAAAATCCTTTTACTAGTATGACCTCTGCGTCTAATAGAGAAACCTTTAATTCTGTTACTCAGGGCTGGATAATCGTACTAGCAAACACCAAGCCTACCTGTGTAGGTTAGGAATATCTGTAGGTCTTAAACTGAAAACTTCTGCCTGTGGCAGCTCTTCTTGATAGTCTCTTTTTATAAGTATTAGGCATTCCTGTGTGAGAATCCTTCTTTGTAGCCTCCAGTCTTACTTATTTTGGGAGGATAAGATAAAGTGCATACCTTAAAATTTTATTATTATTATTATTATTATTATTATTATTATTATTATTATTTAAAATGCCCAGGAGTGGCTGTATTTTGGTCTTAACTGTCTTTGCTAAGTGTTTAAGATGAAGCAGTCAAACGGACTTTTGTTTCTATCTATTGTTAACAGTCAGCTGAGCTTTTGTGGGAATCAATTCTGGGGAAACTTGAGAGGAGATTCTCAGTTCTGCTAGTGCCATTTGCGCTAGGTGGGTCCAGGTCTTGCTTGACCATTTGGCTTCCCTCAGAAGCATCAGGGATGTCTCCTTTCTCTGATGACTCTCCTCTTTGTAACAAATGCACTGATTGGCTTTCTGTTCTCCAGTGGTCTCATTAATCTCCCTGATCAGGAGGTTATGTGGCCCAGAGTTGCAAAGCTCTTTAGAGAAGTCCCCTGTTCCCTGGATTCAGAATGACTCAGAGGGCAAGAGCCAAATATTGGTTTTCTTGGCCCTTTTCATTTAACATTCATTTTAAATCCTAATCTTAAAAATCCAGCAAATAAATTTTAACAGCCTTACATTAAGAGTACTGGGCTTTAATGTCTATAACTTTATAATTACCTTTTTATTAATTGGGATCTGTATTATTCTGTCTGTATTGTAGTTGATGACTTATTATCTTGAATAAACCCATGTTGTGTTCTTAAAGCAACACATTTGTAAAACACTAACAGGGAATCTTTAGATCACTTATAAGAAAATTTCAAACTAAAATTAACAAAAGTAAAAATACTTAGTTCGTGTAATATCTTCCCTGAATTTTTTGGCTGAATTATACATTATATCGCCTGTTTGAGATCCTAGGAATATTGACAATAAAAAAAAAACTTTTTAACATAACTTTAAAGAAATATTATCTGACCTAATGGTTTCATAGTCATTCTCACATGTAGTAAGATGGGACACACAGCCTTATCTCAGGAAAGGCAGGGCTCTTTATAAATCTTAACTATTTTAGTTCTAAAGCTGATCTTTATTTTTAAATATTATTTGACAATGTTTAAATAAATTGTTTGAGGTCACATGAACATTAGCTAACACCATATGATATCACATTTAAAACATGAATTAAAGAAAGGCTGAAAGTTTTTAACCTTTACAAAGATTAGGCTCTCATTAACTTAAAAATACATTTAAATTGTTCCCCAATGTAAAAAGTAACATAAAAATTTACATATCTTATTGATAACAGGTAAATAAATCCACAATATATTTTTTACCACACAACTTCAGAGCACCAGCTTGATATAATACTCTTTAAACGTTTCTACCTTACAGACTTCCATACCTGTAAGATATGAAAACATTAATAGCATAACAATTACATTTATGTTTCTACATTAATCAAGTTTGGCTTTTAAAGAAATGGCAGTACAGTGCTCTAAAATAACAGTTTTTATTTAATCAGTTGTTTAATTTTTATGGTTGCTTGCTCTAGAAAACATAAATCTTAATAAACTCAATGTTATGGGTAAACTTATGTTTTAAGAAATATTTGTCTCATTAACACATGACTGATTTTTACAATCTTATACAGAGTTTACTAAAAAAAATACAGATCTTAGTAAATCAATCAGATATCTAACAAAAGTACTCATGAATGAGTAATCCCATATCAAATTTACTTTACTTATTTATCAAAAAGTTAGAGAAATGTATTGAACAGTGTAAACCATTTTTATGTTGAAGGAAAGGTACTAGAGCCAAGGCATATTAGACATTTTGTAGATGTTAATATTTTGTTAGATGTTTGAACACCTAGAAAACTTTGTAAGCTTAAATTTAAAGACATTTGTTTTTATCTCTTTATCCAATTTAAATTGAAACATTTAAATCACGTGAATTAAAGATCTTTGGACCCACTTTTTTAAAATTTGTTTTTACGAGCGCTATTTTTTTATGAGCGCTCCTTATATATGTTAATTTGTGTATCATATATATGATATACGGATATAAGTATATATAGACATACAACACATAAAAATTTGTGCACACATAATAATAGTAAAGGCCTTGTAGCTTTTCGTAGTTGAAATCTTTATTGCAATGTTTCAAAAAGTCCACAGTTGGTCAAAGATAGAACTGATCAGAAAAACATTAACCTAGGTCTGTATGCTCAAAATCATGAGGTCAAAAAACATAAAGTATCTAAGAAAAAAAATAAGAGTCCTAGAAAAAATGACTTGCCAGTAATTAGTAAATAACATACAATTTACCTTTTTTTCCCTTAGACCTCAAATCACTCTCCTACAAAGCTTGCAGGCTTCTTTCATTTGCATTTCAACATAAGTCATGGCTGAGGTCTGCAAGGAGCAGCAAAAAAACTGCTATTCTGAACAGACATCTCAGGACTAAGGCATTTTAACCATAATTTTCAGGTTCAGATGTTGAAAATTATGATACAAGTTTAAGATACAATTCACAAAATTTTATATCTTTACATCTTGTTTTGTCAACAGACACCATACTATGATTTACTATTTATGTCCAAATTAATGCACTGGTACACACAGTGACATTTTCCCAGGCTACCCAATTCAAAATTGGTGAAAAAAAAAAAAAAAAAAAGACCGTATGATTGGGAAGTTTCTTGCCAACTTGGAAGTAGAGTTCTTCAGTTATCCATCCTAAGTATTTAAGTTCTCTGGCATGAATTATCTGAAATCATAAACTAAACAATTACCTAAACCCGACTTTTTACTCCAAGATTGTGCAATGCTTCAAAAACCCATTCAGTTACCAGATTGTTAAAATAAAACATCATCATTTAGACACACATTCAGCTAAGATCATTCCCCAAAAACAATTTATAATATCAACACATTATTGCAGATGCCTTAAAGGGCCAGAAACTAAGACACAATACAGACAGAAAGGAGGTCCAGACTATGGCTGTCAGACAGAACCCTTTAAACCAGAGCAGATAAGAGAAAAATCTCCTACAGCAGTGGCACCATAGATGTCCCCACAAGGAGACCAGATGTTTTCACAGAAGGGCAACCTGAAATGTAAAATAAAGTGTCTCCATGGTGACTTTACTGCATTTAGTGTCACCTTTTTCTTTTTCTCTTTTTTTAACAAGACAGAGGTGGCATAATCCTTACAGTGCAGGGAAGGAAGGATTTAATTCCCTGAATCAACAGGGCTTTGGCAGCTGCTGGGAGTCCCTCAGTTTCCCCTTTTACATACAGGATTAGCTCCTCTGATTCAGTTCCACATAAAGCATGCTCTATCTCCTAACATTTCAGTAGATAGCTCTCACAAAGTTCCGGGGTGGGAGGGGGGGTACAAGATTTGTAACTTAAAGTTTGGTTCCTGACCTTGAAGCCAATTAATACAAATTTAATAATGAGGACTGGGTTTTGAGAAAAAAAAAAAGGAGTTTTATTGCTTGGCTAACAAAGGAGAAACACAGGGGACTCTGCCAAAGTTGTGACTCTCTTTATCTGGAGGGACAAGGGGTTTTAAAGGAGTTTCACTTGTTAACCTGGGAGATACTCAGTTCTTAGGTCCCCAGCAGGCATAGCCCTCTGCAATGGGTGTGCTCCAGGCAGCCAGCTAGGGGCTTCTATCATCCTGCTTTACAATGGGGGATAAAGTTCATTGCAGTTCCTTAAAACACAGTCCAAAGGGGTGTCAGGCTTAATCTCTTTATTTCTGATTTTCATGTCCAATATACTTAAGTTTTTACCACCAATATCACACAACAAAACGAACAAAAACAAACAAACAATAAACCCAAAAATAGAACACAGAACACAAAAAAACAGAAACCCAGCGCCTAAACACAGAAACAGGGCAAGAGTGCAACATCTTGCTAAAGCTCCAGGGTAGGAGCGCATGCGTGCCCGTCGGCACCTCTCTACAGTTCCAGAGGAATTCCCTACAGAACAGAACAGAGGACAGAAAGATTCTCGTTACTGTCCTGGACAGAAGTATATGTGAGCCTCCCCGTGCCACATCTCTGTCATCAGAAGAGATCTCCTTTAACCAGATATCAGATGTTATAAAGGAGCCACTTACCTATGGAGGCGTCCTCCATCAGGTGCTTGCTAAGAGTTTTAGTGCAGAGGTTCACTGCAGTGCTCCCTGGACTAAAGGCTCTCTTCCAAATATAAAGAAGATGGACCAAATCAGGCCTGTGTGGAGAGCGGTTCCTTGGTGCCTATGGTTGATATACCATTCTAATTTGTGAAAGTGCTACAGAAAATAGGGTAAGCCTCCTTCTCATGGTACGCTTGAAAGCAACTGTTTGGACAAAGTGGTTGCCAAGGCAGTGACCTCATTCAGTTCCTGAAGGATGTGACCTCACTTCAATCCCTTGGTAATGGAACTCTCTGAACTTGGGATCCAGGAAGCCAGGCACACAGAGTCAGTCTCAGTCCCAGTCCCAGTGTCTCACTTGCTTCGATTTAGCAAGGACAGAGTCAGTCTTTCTTGGTACCTACTGATGTGAGGATGGCCAAATGCCAGGAGTTCTCTGAAGAGGGACCTTTCCTGAAAAAGTAGGTAGTGGCTCACAGCTGGCTCCTGACCACTTCACAGAGTTGGACAAGGAGACCAGATCTGAGACAGGAAACGCCATATCGGGGGAACATAGTATGGCCCAGCAGTAAGAGGATACTCTGGAGAGTGAGAGACCTACTTGGGGAAGGAGGTGCCTTTGTGGGTGTGGATGTGTGTTTGTGGTTTTGTCTCATGTTCTGAGAATAGGCAGGAAAGTCGGTTTGTTTGGTTTGGAGTGAACTGTTTCTAGTAAGTTGTTTCACAAGGCGAGTGTTTCTATGTCTGTGTATCCCACTGTGTCCGTGCTTGTAGACATTAGAAAAGAGAATGCATCAATGGATGTTTCCTGTCAAGTAGAAAGCTTCCCAGCATTCATCCTGCCCAATTTATGAATGCACTAGGGCTTGCCTTATCGATGGGCAACACCTGCTATTTTCCTAAGTTCCTGTTTTCTTCCTGAAATCTAGCCACTCTCCAGAATAGGTTCATGCATTTGCATCCACGATATGTACCACCTCCAAGCACTGTGACATGGACATGTACTGGATAGCTGAAGAGAATGGCAAGCACCTCAGAAAAGTCAGATATCACTGTGACCCAGAAAGTCTCAGTAGAGAAACCCTGCGAAGGGCCTTTTGATTACCTATTGTTCTGTTGCCCTGAATGTCAGGAAGGTCTTTGCCTCAGGCCACGCTTTTGTGAAGCCTGAAGAAAACAGTTTTCAAACGGAAATGAATGGGCATCACCTGTGGTTCTTTGCTTAAATGCATTGTAAAGGGATGTGTCTGAATCAGCCTCTTGGCTCTGTGTGAGCCTGTGGCTTAGATTATCAGCACCTGATGGATCTAAAGAAAGATCCCATGTGTGGATCCAAAATCAAAATGGCCAAAAAATCAGTCATTGTCGATGAAGTCTCTCGCATTCCTCTGTAAGGTTCCTGACCTCAATCAAGTGAGAAAAGGGATCCATTGGGTCAATTGAGTTCTTCAAAGCCTTGCAGATGCTAGCCCATAGGTTCTTGGGTTTTCTTATGAATCCAATTCAAATAAAGAATCTAAACCCCACCGTCAGTAGGCCTCAAATTGAAGAACAGAGCTGTATTAATGGCAGGCATATTTGATCACTCCTGGTTCACAGAAAGGGTGTCCAGGCCACTCTGACTTTTGGCAAATGAGGGGAAAGGGAGATTATTTGGGACACTGTCTTGTGCTGCGCCTCTCATGGAATCCTCCTGCCAGAAGTTATGATGAGTGTCTATTTGGAAGAAGATGAGTGCCATTTGGGAGTGTTTTGGTTTTAATTGTGGTCATTTGTGTGGTGGTTGGTAGAGATAATTGAGTCCATCTTGTCTTGAACTTTGGTGTGATTCCCCTTAGAGACTGTGTTTTGGAACTGACCTCTGAGAAGGTACAAGGTCCTGTGTCATTGTATATCCATATTTCTGGGACATCTCTACGGAACGTAATTCAAAGCTAAGTATACCAATCAAGGGCCAAATGAAATTCTGGGCTTCAAATCTAACCTAGATTTCTGTTTTCATACTTATATTGAAAGGTTAATAAAATAGGTACTTGTCACTTCCTGTTTTCCTGTATGCTTAATAAAACACTGTTGAAATCTTGAGAACTGTTTGCTCTTCTTGTTCCCAGAATGTGCTGCCCCCAACTGCCAAACTGCAGAATGTACTCCATCAACAATTTGCACGCAAACCGCCCACTCGCCCTTACCCATCAATAAACTTCCCTCCCTGCCCTCTCCAAGGAAAATATAAAAGCACTTCTTAAGCTGTTCTCAGGGCTCTCTGCTCTATTCAAGCGAGCTCTGAGCCCTTGCATGCCGGACTCCCAATAAACCCTTTGCTGTTGCATTAGACAGTCTCTTGGTGGTCTCTTTCATCGATGCTCACCCGACCTTTACTTCTGGTGGCCCCAGCGAGATCCGGCAGCTGCAGATGAAAGACCCCCAACGGGATGCTCTGGGGGTAAATAAGGCCCCTCTTTCTGGTTTCAGGATTCAGGTTAGGGTTTGACAAAATGGCTATTGGTAAAGAGCGTGAGCTCTCTCCCACGGTGGCTGACACACATGTCACAGAGCCACAGGCCATGTCCCTGGGGGATGGACTCGGGAAATCAAGGAACCATAGTCTCCTCGACTCAGTGATATTTTCTTTCAGATTCGGAATTGCCAGCCCATCAGGTTTTGCCGGCTACTCAGTCCTGGTCTCAGTATTGGACGTCCATTGCCTGTCTTTATTGTCTTGTCTTGTCTGTGTCATGTGTTGTTGCTTTCACTGTCTGTGTATATTTCATTATGGGACAGAGCACTTCAATGCCTCTGTCCCTGACCCTTAATCACTGGACCAAAGTCTGCTTAAGGGCTCACAATCTTTCTTTTTCATTAAAACACCAGACCTGGCAGATTCTGTGTCTCAGAATAACCCACCTTTGTAGTCGGATGGCCTCTAGAAGGATGTTTCTACTTCGCACTAATTTGAAAAGTCTGAGATATTGTCTTTCAGCCGGGGCCACATAGACATCCAGATCAATAGCCATATATCTTAACTTGTCAGGACCTCTGCAAATCTCCTCCTCCATGGGTGAAGCCTTTCCTTGTCCCTGCACCCACTCCTACTCCTTCCCCTATGATTCTATCTCTCAAACTCTCTGTTCCTCAACCTCCACCCTCTGTTCTCCCTGAGTCTCAAGACTCTACTCGTCCTTATCCTCTGCCCTTGTCCCCCAACCCCCAAAACCCTGTAAGTAATTCCCCTGCTGCTGACTCAGCCTCTCCACCATTCGAGGAAGCCAGAATGGCCCAGCGCCCTCCAGATGACTGTCCCATGACACACACAGCGCCTCCTTCCCTGGAGGAAGCTGGCCCGGCTAAAAAAACTCAGAGAACTCGCCAACGTTTTCACACCTGCCTACTTGGAATGACTGCCAACAACTCCTAGGGACTCTATTCAAGACAGAGGAATGAGAGAAAAACCTCCTGGAAGCTAGAAAAAAATATCCTCGGACCTGATGGGCGACCAACACAACTTCCCAACATAATAAAAGCTGCCTTCCCCTTTAACCAACCCAACTGGGACCCCAACACCTTTGAAGATAGGGAGCATCTGTCCAATTATTGCCAGGCTCTAATTGCGGGTATCCAAGGGGCCGCTAGGTGACCAACTAATTTGGCCATGGTAAGAGAAATTATTTAAAGGCCTGATGAATCTTCCTCTATGTTTCTAGAGAGAATTATGGAGGCATATAAGAGATATACTCCTTTCGATCCTCAGGCAGCAGATCAAAAGGCATCTGTCACGATGGCCTTAATTGTTGAAGTTGCCATGGATATTAAAAAAAAAAAAAGTTAAAAGAGAGATTTAGTCAGAGAAGCCGAAAAAGTATACTATAAGAGAGAAACAGGGAAAAAGAAAGGGAGCAGAGGGAGGATGAGAGAAGCAAAAGAAAGACTAAGGCATTGACTAAGATCCTGGTCACAACAAGAAAGAGGCCAGAAATTAAGACATAAGGTGACAGGAAGCGATACCTGGGCCCGTGCCACAGGCCACCCCTGGCCTCAGATCAATGTGCCTACTGTAAAAAAAAAGGACACTGGGCCAAAGAGTGCCCTATAAAGAGACAGACATGCCAGCCAGCCATTCTGACTCTGGGGGATGACTAAGAAAGTTGGGGCTCAGATTCTTTCCCCTAGCTCAGGGTAAGATTTGAAGTGTAGGGGACCCCAGTAAACTTTGAAGTGAATACAGGAGCAGTATACTAAGCCCTTAAGGCCCCATTGGGCCGTCTATCAAATAAAAGGTCTGTAGTTCAAAGGGCTAATGGCAGTAAATATCGGGCTTAGATTTCTAAGAGGACCATGGACCTGGGGAAAGGAAAAATCCATCACTCCTTCCTAGTAATCCCAGAATGCCCGCACCCATTGATGGGCAGAGATCTGCTCACCAAGCTCTGGGCCAAAATAACTTTTAACCCTGAAGGCCCCCAAATGAAATTTCTAAATCCTTCAGTAAAAACTCCTATAGTCACGGCTTTAACTATATTAGTAGAAGATGAACGTCCACTCTTCACACCCCCCAAGACTGATCAAACAGGCAAGCTACCCCAGAAATGGATAACAGATTACCGAGATGCCTGGGCAAAAACTGCTGTGTTAGGCCTGGCCGTGAAACAACCTCCAATAACTGTGGATTTAAAAACCTCAGCCTCCCCAATCAATGTCAAATAATATCTTCTAAGCATAAAAAGCTAAAGATGGGATAAGGCCCTATATTCAGAAATATCTGGCCTTAGGGGTCCTAAGGCCCTGTCAATTGGCCTGGAACACTCCCCTGCTATTAGAAGAAAAAGCCAGGAACCAGGGACTATCAAACTGTTAAAGACCTAAGAGAGATCAACAACAGAGTGCAGGACATTTACCCCACGGTACCTAATCTGTTCAATCTGCTTTGCACTCTGAACCCTGAGCAGAAATGGTATACTGTTCTGGACTTAAAACAAGCTTTCTTTTGCTTGCCTCTGCATAAAGATAGTCAGTTGCTGTTTGCTTTTGGGTGGGTAGACCCAGAAACCGGAAAGTCTAGTCAACTAACTTGGACTAGACTCGCAGAGGGGTTCAAAAACTCCCCCACTCTCTTTGATGAAGCCCTTCACAGAGATCTCAACAATTTCAGAACTACACACCCCGAATTCACCCAGCTTCAATATGTGGATCACCTGCTACTGGCATCCAACACCAAGGAAAACTGAACTGGGACCCAAGCACTATTATCCGAGCTTGCTCAACTCGGGTATAGAGCTTCGGCCAAAATTGCCCAATTTGCCAGCAAGAAGTAATCTTCCTCGACTATTTCCTTAGGGGCGGTAAACGATGGCTCACTGAGCCCAGAAAACAAACCATTGAGCAGATACCAACCCCATCTTACAGCAGACAACTAAGAGTTTCTTGGGATTGCTGGGTTTTGCAGGTTATGGATAAATGGGTTTGAGTCCTTAGCTGCTCCTTTATACCCGCTGTTAAAGGGAGATGCCCAATTCCAATGGACCCCTAAGTACCAGGAAGTTTTAGATAACATCTAAGGACACTGACATTGAACGCCTCAACTTTACTGAGCTCAGCCTGCAATTACAGAAAGCCCTACACTACGTTAAAAATGTACATCAACTCACTCACCTTGGTTCAAAGAAACTGCAGGCATTCCTGTAGGATTAAGAACAGAGTTTTCCACTAACTGACGAACAGCGAAAGGAAATAATTGAACTGGTAACAAAAGCCTGTCGGGTCAGTCAATTGTTTAATGCTTACCCTTCCAAGTTTCTTAGACGAAAGCACCTATGAGGAACCAGACCAGGAAAATTCTGGGAAGTGGACATTACTGAAATTAAGCCAGCAAGGTATGGACTTAAATATCTCCTAGTCTTTGTGGATACATTCTCAGGATGGATTGAAGCCTTACACACACACACACACACACACACACACACACACACACAGAGGAAAAAAAAAAAAACGGCGCAAATGGTTCTCAAGAAGATCCTGGAAGATATTTTTCCAAGATACGGTCTGTCTAAGATAATAGGGTCTAATAATGGACTTGTGTTCATGGCCCAGGTAAGTCACGTGTGGATTAATTGTAAGTTACATTATGCTTATATACCCCAGAGCTAAGGAGAGGTAGAAAAAATAAATAGAACCATTAAACAGACCTTAACAAAATTAAGCTTAGAGACCGGCATAAAAGATTGGACTATGCTCCTGCCTTATGCACTGTTTCATGCGAGAAATACTCCCTCAGTTTCTTTGTGTAACCTCACCCCCTATGAAATTCTCTATGATGCCCATCATCCAGTAAGGGACCTAATCCCCAACTCTAAGGCCTAACAATCCCTTCCACACCCCTTGCTTGACAGACTTAAAGCCATTGAAAGAACTCAGTGATAACTGTGGAAACAGCTGGCCACTGCCTACCAACCTGGGGACGAGGGGATTCCACATCAATATCAAGTAAGAGACTTCGTCAACATAAGACAACATCAGGTGTTATCCCTAGAACCCCGCTGGAAAGGAACATATCAGGTGCTACTTATAACACCTACAGGCATAAAAGTAGACAGAATCACTTTTTGGATCCATGCCTCTCATCTCAAGCCTTCGCTGTGTCCAGACTCTGGTTGGAAACTGGAAAAAACTGGTAACCATTTCAAATTGCGTATTCGCTATGTGGACAAGACTATAGACTCTCCCCTTGGCCACCAGTACTCCTAACCCTCATCAGCCTGTTCAGCAGTGAAGGCTGATCTGAAATCCTACTAGACAAGAAGTATGGTCTATCTTGCATACAGCCCCCTTAGGGACCTGGTGGCTATCTCTCCACCCAGACATTTTTCAGCTTGGTATAGGTCTTTCCTATTGAGATAACCCCAATGAAGGGGATCCCACTAAAGTTCCATTAAATCCCTTCCATACCATAGATAATTGAAACAAACATTATGGATGCACGGAAACGCGAGCCAGATTCAGTTTGGTTAGCCTAGATTACTATATATGCCCGGCGGACTATCAAAGCCACAAACAGCCATGGCTGTGTGGGGGGAAAGCCAACTTCTTGTGTAATTCATGGGGATGTGAGCATACCGGGGCTGCCTGGTGGAACCCAAACTCCTCATCAAATTCAGTACACAGCATTGGCCATATAACCAATTAGACAACCAAAAACTATGGCCCCCAGAGGGTTCTCTAGATCCTCAAATTCTGCGTGACATTTTTAACTTCGGCAAGTGCTCAAAAGGGGAAAATTCCCCTATGTGGAATCCTTTTCCCTCCTTCACTCACATCCTGTACTATGCTTCTCCAATAGTTCCTCACCCTCAGCCTTCTGCTCTAGACTCTCTGCTGTCACTCCCACCTCAGCAACCTGATTTCTTCCCTCCAATTACTACATCAAAAACCCAAACCTCCGCCAGTTCTCAGACCATTGCCCCCTTGCTGAGGTAGCAGGTACCGAGGTACCCCTCCACTCACTCACTCCTCTCTTTTTCTGTCTGTGCCTGCACTAGGTCCCACCAAGTCCTCTAAGAAGCTAAACCAAAGCTCAAACCAGCTGAGAAGAGCCCTCAGACCCCTATCCAAGATGTAATAAAAATAGCCTTTAAAGTTGCTTTGTCATCACTGAAAACAGGTTACTAAGAATTTAAAGTCCCTCACAGGCTTTTTGGAATACTCACTCCCATCTTCACCTCTGCTCTACCTGTTCTACTGCTCAAGTTTTGTTCTAGGAAAATCCCAAACCCCTTTTCCATTATTCTTTTACATCTCATCTTCCTCATTCTCAGATCCACGGAGCTGCTCTCAGCCTCGCCTTCCCCGTCTTCCCCCTCTGTACCAGGTCCATAGATATGTCTTAAATAACCTTCTCCAGAAGTCTTCACCGAGGCTTACATTAGGTCTTTCAGCAAAAGAGTCCCTCTGAAAGAGTTCAATGTAGATAAACTTCCACTTTTCGTGTTGCCCTGTTCTACTTGGCCACTCGCTGGAAAAATCACCACCCCTAAGCTTGACACCGCCTTACTAGATTTTCACAAAATATGTGAACAAGGCCTCTGGCCTTGAGCTGGGGCTTCACAGAGATGGCTAGATTTCTAAGATAAAAAAGTTACCAATTGGGCTTCATGGTGACAGCTGGCAGGGAGAAAAAAAGAGACAAAAAAGCTCTCCCTTTCCAAGGTGTCTTTGAAAAGTTAACTTGCCCAGAACAGAGGAACAAAAACAAAAACAAAAACTGATTTCTGTGAATTTCTACAGACTGTGAACTTCTGAGCCACTTCCCTTACATGTTGGGTACAAATTCTAAAACTACCGAAACTTGGGGTTCAGGGGATTAATTGATTACAACAGAAGCAATGCCCTCTAAATCCGGATGCAACCAAATAAGACTGTTTTCCTGTGTTTGGTGCTATCTTAGGTCCCTTTCCTTGTCCGTCCCTACAACAGTATAATTCTATACACTTTAACATTATTTATGTTTTCATAAAATGGTCAATATATGTGATTAATTATGTAATGATGCAGATGTTTTCCAGAGTTCTCTATCATGACTTAGTTTCATTTAAAGATCAACTAGGGGGGCATACAACCCGGTTCCACTGGGAACCTGTATCCCTCACTTTAGGCATCCTATTAGAAATAATAGTTGCTGAAGGGGTGGGCTAGTCCATGAGACACAACAAAGACACAATTAGAAGCAGAAATATGCCAAAGTTTAAAGACATTTAAAACCGACATCACAGCTTTACAGGAATTTTAACCTCTCTCTTTCTGAAGTTGTTTTACAAAGCAGGCGAGTGTTGGACCTCCTCTTTATGAGAGAAAGGTGCCTTTTTGCTTGCATTGAGGGAAGAATGTTGTTTTTATGCCGACAATACTGGAGTTGTAAAAGAATCTATGAGTAAATTAAGAAAATGACTTGAAGAGCGTCAAAGAGAGACAGAGGCCCCAAAAGGGAGGTTTGAGTCTTGGTTCACATAGTGACCTGATTAACTATGCTTTTATCTGCCATGGCCGGTCCATTAAAAATCCTCATATTATTGCTAACGTTAGGACCCTGTTTGCTCAACCGTGTAGTTTCCTTTCTAAACCAAATCGAACCTGTTATTAATCCTAACCATACACTGTTCTCTCAATCTAATTTTACAGAAGAACAGGGACAGAATTGGTATTAAAATACAGAATTATAGAGGATCTTCCACCTGCTGAAAACCTCAAAGGTCCACGCAGAAATGATCCCTGGAGAAGATGTAGGCAAGTACGAAGGACCTGAGAGAGCAAAAGTCTTCCATGGCAAACAACCTGCTCAGGATGAAGGGATGTGTCTGAATCAGCCACTCTCTTCTTAATGTAGAGAAGGTGGACCAAAGCAGGCATGTGTTGAGAGCTGCTCCTGCATGCCTATGGTTGACATACCACTCTGACCTGTGAAAGTGTCACAGGAAGTAGGAGCAGCCTCCTTCTCATAATAACCTTGGAAGCAACTGTTAAGACAAAGTTGTTGCCAAGGCAGTGACCTCATTCAGTTACAAAAGGAAGTGACCACACCTAACTTCCTTGGTGATGGAACTCTCTGAACTTGGAATCCAGGAAGCCAGGCACCCAGAGCCAGTCCCAGTCCCAGTCCCAGTGGTCAAACTTATTTTGATTTACCAAGGACAGACTCAGTCTTTCTTGGGACCTACTGATGTAAGGATGGCCAAATGCAAGGAAAGCTATGAAGAGGGGCCTTTCCTGAGAAAGCAGGCAGTGGCTCACCGCTGGCTCCTGACAACTTCACAGAGTTGGCCAAAAAGACCAGATTTGAGACAGAACAGGCTATTTCCAGGGAACATAGTAAGGCCCACCAGTCAGAGGACACTCCGGATAGTCACAGACCTACTTGGGGAAAGGAGCTGCCTTTGTTGTGTGGGTGTGGGTTTGTGGTTTTGTCTCATGTTCTGAGAATAGGTATGAAAGGCAGTTTGTTTTGTTTGGAGTGAACTGTTTCTTGTAAGTCGTTTGACAAGGCGAGAATTTCTATGTCTGTGTATCCCACTGTGTCCGTGGTTGTAGACATTAGAAAAGAGAATGCATCAATGAATATGTCCTGTCTAGTAGAAAGCTTCACAGCATTCATCCTGCCCTATTTATGAATGGACTGCAGCTTGCCTTATTGATGTGCAACACCTGCTATCTTCCTTAGTTCCTGTTTTATTCCTGAATTCTGGCCACTCTCCAGAATAGGTTCATGGTTTTCTGTTTAAGATATGTACAACCTCGAAGCTCTGTGACATGACCATGTACTGAAGGGAATGGTGAGCATCTCAGAAAACTCAGATATCAGTGTGACCAGGAAAGTCTCAGTGGAGAAACCCTGCTTGGGGCCTTTTGTTTACCTATTCTTCTGTTGCCCTGAATGTCAGGAAGGTCTTTTCCTCAGTCCACCACTTTTTGAAGCCTGAAGAAAACAGTTTTCAAATGGAAATGAATGGGCATTACCTGTGGCTCTTTGCTTAATTGCTTTGGAAAGGATGTGTCTGAATCAGCCTATTTACCCTGTGTGAGGCTGTGACTTAGATTCTCAGCTCCTGATGGATCTAAAGAAAGATCCCATGTTTACATCCAAAAACAAAATGGCCAAAAGAGCAGTCCTTGTGGATGAAGTCTCTCGCCTTCCTCTGTAACTTTCCTGACCTCCATCAAGTCAGATTAGGGATCCTTTGGGTCAAATGAGTTCTTCAAAGCCCTGCAGAGGCTAGCCCATATTTGCTTGGGTTTTCTCAAGACTCCAATTCACATAAAGAATCCAAACCTCACAGTCATTTGGCCTCAAATTGAAGAAGCGGAGCAGTATTAACGGGAGGCCTACTTAATCTCTCCTGGTTCACAAGAAGGGTGTCCAGGCCACCCTGAATTTAGGCAAATTAGGTGTAAGAGAGCTTATTTTGGACACGGTCTTGGGGTGTGCCCCTCATGGAAAACTCCAGCCATAGGTTATTGTGAGTGTCTATATGGAAGAAGATGAGCGCCACGTTGGAGTGTTTTGGTTTAAATTGTGGTCATTTGGGTGGCGGTTGGAAGAGATGACTTGGTCCACATGTTCTTGAACTCTGGTGTGATTCCCTTAGAGTCTGAGTTCTGGAACTGACCTCAGAGAAGTATTGCCATAAATAGTGTTGAGATTTTAGGAAGCCAGGCATGAGCGTTGCCCTTGGAAACTGAGTTCTAGGCCCAGGGTGGCTTTCCACAGAGCACTGAGCCTCTCAGCCAGGATACCACAAATTTTATTCTGAAAGACTTGGCACCCATAGTTGAGAGTCAAAACTCATATGGACCTCACATTGTAGACCTAAATGGGCATAACATCATATGATCTTTTGGCCACTCTTTGGGAAGCCTTACCTGTGAGTGTTCTCCAGAGATTTCATTGAAATGAGCTTCCTAACCATTTAATGGTTCCTGAAAGAATTGAAACTCACAGAGCCTCCAACTTCATCCTTGAAAAATGGCTAGATAAATACCATGAAATTTTTGAATTTCCCATCACCAGGTGGCACTGGAAAACCTTTTGATGTCCTGTTGCTGATCATGAATATACCAGACAGTGCCTTGATTGACTGGGTTTCATGTAAATGGTGTAGAACAGAGATGCCAGTAAGTTGGACTCTGTTGAGTAGTAGGTTAGAGCAGTGGTGGGCAGGTATGTGATAAAACATCTGTGGTGGGGCCATGTGTATCTTCCATTGGTTTCAAATGCCTTGTGACTGACATGGTGCAGCCAGCAGAACCTTCCATGTAAAGGCAAGTTGTTATTTGGACAGGTTTCAGGACATTGTTCAGAATCAGGGTGCTATGGTCAAGGGGGCAAGATATGTAGGATAGGATCCTAGTTCTTGGATCCTCCTGCAAAACCTGACCCACCATACATGACAGAACTTCCTCTTGCACTGTGACCCAGTTGAACTCTTTGTATTTCGTGAAGCAAATACCAAACACCCAGTGCAGCAGGAAGAAACACCACGAAAATGGAAGATGACCATATGGCTTCACAGTGCACACTGGCACACATTTATTCCTCAGTGGCCACAGTTTACCTAAAAAGAGAATTCAGCACTGCTGCCTCATGTACATTGGGAAATAAGAAACCATGTCCTCCAGGTCTCATAGATCCAGACCAAGCTTTTATGGTCTCCCTAGAAAGGAAGCTAAAGCTCCTGACAACAACATATTTTTCAAGTGCCCAAACTCACAGGCAGTTTCTCTAGAAATCTCTAGGCCAGCAGACCTCCATGTTTGTGGAGTTTTTACCCTGTCCCATACTTTTGGAAACTACTCTACCACTTCAAAGGTTGTGAGCTCCTGAGCATATTCCATTTAACATATTTATTCACAGATTTTCTAAATCTTCTCCTCTAATTGTGTCTTACTTGGGGTGAAGGAATTGTCAAGGCATTGTTCTGGATGAGAGTGGGAATAATTTTGTGTAGCACATATTTACATACACATTGGATTCATTGTTCAATTTTCCATTCGAAATGCTGAATCTTTGACACTAACCCATACCCTACTAGACTCTGACTACTAATTCTAATATGATGGAGAAAAGTAACCCAAACAGAATAGAAATACTAGCACTTCAGAGGAGGCATGGTGGATAGTTGGTTTGCCTTTTGCATGATATAGGGTAGGAGTTATAAATCTTGTCAATTTTTTGTTGAAATAGTTCTGCATGTGTTTTTAAAGTTAACACATATGTGAATTCCTGTCTCCATTTTTCTGTAGCCTATTCAGCACATGTATTTTTATATGCACATATAGAATCCTACCTGGTATCACACGTATATTCTTGAGAGGTGGCTAACTTGGCAGATACAAAGTGTGAGAAGAGATCACTCCTCATTAATGCTTTTGGAACTGAAAATTCAGACTATGAGTGAGCTTCTTAGTTGAAAAACATTATACATAAATCCATGTTCAGTAAAATTAATATTTTGGATCTGTGGATGATATATATTTCACAATGAATTTTAATTGGCATATATATTGCTACTATTTAATGTCTCTGTGTGTGTTTTGTGTGTGTGTGTGTGTATATATATATATATATATATATATATATATATATATATATACTCTCTAGATTTTTCAAAATCTAAAATATATGTGTCCTATTATACACTCCCTAAATTCATTCTTGTTCATGTATGTGGTTTTATATTAAACTTTTCATAAGATTATTTTAAAAATATTCATCCACCTGAAATACATATTTGTTTTCTAGTACTAAAAAGTTACTTCAATGAATGGTGCAAACAAATCCTTATATTTTTACAGTAGCTGACCCACTTTAACATCAATGCAAGTAGATTCCTATGGAACATGATGTGTATTTTGACGTTCATTTTTATTAAACACTGGTACATTACTATTTCTGCAGTTTTTATACATTATAGAATATACATTTCATCCACAAGTTCACAAATTTAAAGAAATTTGTAACATATTCAATCACTTCCTGCTTCAGAACATATGTATTCCTCCTTGTTTTTGAGTGGTCATTTCATGAGATTTCTTTCCAAACACATTATTTTCGATTTCCATAATCAAATTTGAAGCAAAATTCACACACTCTTGGTGATAAACCACAACCGTAATATTACCATTAGATGTATTACTGGTTGGAATGAATGTATGTATATCAATATATGATTCCTGTGTATTTTCAGATATCAATTCAATCCATTATTTAAAGTTGGAACAAGTTATATTATTTATTCGCAGTATGGTCTATTCATGCATTATCTCTATATTCATACATACATGGTACACCTATATGTACCCCCAATACTAATTTATACCCCTTCAAAATATTGCTCCAAGAAATGGTGCAAGAAATACTCATGTCACCTGATCTACATATACGTTTTATCACAGTAATATTCTGGCCACAAAATGCAAAGTCACACTTACGATTGTACCAAAGCCTAAATGGAATGTGAGTATGGATTATGAAAATAACCCATGTCCAGGTTGCCTAATGCTCTCAAATGTCAATCCTATTGGTGACTACATATTTGTTACTTCCTAAGATTATATATTCAATCTCAAGCCTGTTGAAAATGTCTATTGCTATCACTCACTTTATACTTTGCCTGATTTCCTAATGTCGCTATTGATATCTGCTTTCCTACATATTTTCCCCAGTTCATCACTGTGACTGACTCTTCACATATGCTGACATTTACATTTTCTGTCTACCTGAAAACCTATTGCTAAAGAACTATTTGTCCAAATGCTATACTCACACTTTTTTATAATCCTACCAACTATCTTCCTAATCCTACCGACTCTCCCTCTTTGAATGGTTGTTCTCCTCAACATTCAATCATCCAAGGTATCAGATCTTATGCCATTGTGTATAGATTTATCTGAGACATCTGTGCAGAACATAATTAAAAGCTAAGTATCCCAATCAAGGACCCAATGCCCTTCTGGGCTTCAAATGTTACCGAGATTTCTGTTTTCATTCATATATTTCACCTATATAATCTTATAAATATTGCTGGTTCCCAATACCATTATTCATCCAGCAGAATGATCCTAACCCAAATCAAACATGTTATTAACTGTAACCAAACACTGTTCCCTCAATCTAACTTTACAGAAGAGCAGGGACAGAGTTGGTCTTACAATACAGGAATGTAGGAGATCTTCAACTTCCGGAGAACTTCAAAGGTCCATGCAGAAATGATCCCTAAAGAAGATGTAGGCAGCTATGATGGACCTGAGAGTGCGAAAGTCATCTTTCATGACAAAAAAAAAAAAACAGGTCAGGATGAAGGGGTGTGTCTGAAGCAGTCTCTCTCTTTTTAATGTAGAGAAGATGGACCAAACCAGGCTTGTGTGGAGAGCTGTTCCCGGGTGCCTATGGTTGATATTCCATTCTAACTTGTGAAAGTGTCATAGGAAGTAGGGGCAGGATCCATCTCATGGACCCTTGGAAGCAACTGTTAGGACAAAGTGGTTGCCAAGGCAGTGACCTCATTCAGTTCTAGACGAAGTGACCCATGTCACTTTCTTGTTGATGGAACACTCTGAACTTGGAATCCAGGAAGCCAGGCACCCTGAAGCAGTCCCAGTCTAAGTCCCAGTGGTCTCAAATTTTTGGATTTAAGAAGGATAGAGTAAGTCTTTCTTGGCAACTACTAAATTGAAGATGGACAAATGCCAGGAAAGCTCTGAATAGGGGCTTTACCTGAGAAAACAGGCAGTGGCTCACCGCTGGCTCCTGATAACTTCACAGTTTTGGCCAAGAAGACCAGATCTGATATAGGACAGCCCATTTCGGGGAAACATAGTATGGCCCACCAGTCAGAGGACGCTCCGGATAGTCACAGACCTATTTGGGGAAAGAAGGTGCCTTTGTGGGTGTGTGTGTGTGTGTTTGTGTGTTTGTGATTTTTGTCTCAAGTTTTGAGAATATGTAGGAAAGTAGGTTTGTTTGGTTTGGAGTGGACTGTTTCTAGTAAGTCCTTTGAGAAGGTGAGTGTTTCTATGTCTGGGTATCCCACTGTATTTGTGGTTGTAGACAATAGAAAAGAGAATGCATCAATAGATGTGTCCTGTCTAGTAGAATTCTTCGCAGAATTCATCCTGTCCAATTTATGAATGGACTGCAGGTTACCTTATGGATGGGCAACACCTATTACCTTCCTACATTCCTGATATCTTCCTGAATCTGGTCACTCTCCCATAGGCTCATGGTTTTGTGTTCAAGATATGTATCTCCTCCACAATCTGGGACATGGCCATGTACTGGATAGCTGAAGAGAATGGTGAATATCTCAGAAAACTCAGATATCAGTGTGACCAGGAAAGTCTCAGTGGAGAAAATCTGCTTTGGTATTTTGCTTACCTATTGTTCTGTTGCCCTGAATGAAAGGAAGGACTTTGCCTAAAGCCACACATTTCCAAAGCCTGAAAAAAACAGTTTTCAAATGGAAATAAATGGGCATCACCTGTGGCTCCTGGCTTAATTGCTTTGCAAAGGGATATGTCTGAATCAGCCTCTTAGTGCAGTGTGAGATTATCGCTTAGATTCTCAGCACCTGATGGATCTAAAGAAAGATCCCATGTGTGCATCCAAATCCAAAATGGCCAAAAGAGAAGTCATTGTGATGAAGTCTCTTGCCTTCCTCTGTAAGGTTCCTGATCTCCATCAAGTGATAACAGGGATCTTTGGGTCAACTGAGTTCTTCAAGCCATGCAGAGGCTAGCCCATATGTGCTTGGGTTTTCTCATGACTGCAAATCACATAAAGAAACTATACCCGACAGTCTGTATGCCTCAAATTGGAAAAGCAGAACAGTATTAATGGCAGACCTCTTTGATCAGTCCTGGTTCACAGGAACGTTGTCCAGGAAACACTGAGTTTAGACAAATGAAGGGCAAGGGAACTTATTTTGACTTTGTCTTGGGCTGTGTGCCTCATAAAAACTTCCAGCCAAGGTTATGATGAGTGTCTATATGGAAGAAAATGAGGGCCATGTGGGAGTGTTTTGGTTTTAATTCTGGTCATTGGTGTGGCGGTTGGAAGAGATGACTGGGTCAACTGGGCTTGAACTCTGGTGTGTTTCCACTTAGAGACTGAGATCTGAAACTGATCTCAGAGAAGAATTGCCATGAATTGTGTTGGGATTTTAGGAGGCCACGCATGAGAGTCGCCCTTGGAACCTGAGATCTAGGACCAGGGTGGCTTTCCACAAAGAACTGGGAATCTCAGCCTGGATATCACATGATTTTATTCTGAAAGACTTGGCAGCCATAGTTGAGAGTCAAAAGACATAGGACCTCACATTGTAGATCTCAATGGTCCTGGCTTCAAGTGACCTTTTGTCCACTCTTTGGAAAGCCTTGCCTGTGAGAGTTCTCTAGAATTTTCTTTGAAATGAACTTTCTCAACATTTAATGGTTCCTGAATAATTGTGCATCCAACGTCATCCTTGAAAAATGGCTAGATAAATACCACGAAATTTTTGAATTTTCCATGACCAGGTGGAACTGCAGAAACTTTCGATGTCCTGTTGCTTACCATGAGTGTACCAGACAGTGCCTTGATTGACAGGGTTTCATGAAAATTGTTTAGAACAGAGATGCCAGTATTTTGGAGCGTGCTGAGTAGTGGGCCTAGAGCAGTGGTGGACAGGTGTGTGATAAAACATCATGGTGGGGCCATTTGGATCTGCCATTGGCTTCCAAATGGCTTGTAACTGACAGAGTGCAGACATCAGACCCTTATATGTAAAGGCATCTTGTTATATGGCGTAGTTTCAGGGCAATGTTCAGAATCAGGTTGCTATGGACAAGGGGGCAATCTTTGAGAGATAGAAGCCTGGTTGGTGAATTTTCTTGCAGACCCTGACCCACCACACGTGACAGAAATACCTCAAGCACTGTTTCCCAGTTGAACTCCTTGTATTTTGTGAAGCATGAACCAAACTCCAAGTGCAGCAGCAAGAAACACCACGAAAAGTGGAGGATGACCAAATTGTTTCACAGTCCACACAGGGAGACACAGTTTACCTACAAAGAGAGAATTGAGCACTGCTGCCTCGTGTTCATTGGAAAATAGGAAACGATGTCCTCCAGGTCACATAGATGAAGACCCAGCTTTGAGGGTCTCACTACAAAGGAAGCTTAACTCCTGACAACAACCTATATTTCAGTGCCCAACTTCACTGGCAGTTTCTCAAAAAGTTTTAGGCAAGCAGAGCTTCATGTTTGTGGAGTGTGTACCCTGTCCTTACTTTTGGAAACTCCTATACCACCTCCAAGTTTGTGCACTCCTGAGCATTTTCGATTCCAGAAATGTAATCACAGATTTTGTAACTCTTCTACTCTAATTGTGTCTTCCTTGGGGCGAAGGTAATGACAAGGCATTGTTCTGGATGAGAGTTGGAAGATTAATTTTCCTTTTTTCCATTTGAAATTCTGAATCCCTGACACTAACCCATATTCTACTAGACTCTGACTACTAATCCTAATATGATGGAAGAAAGTAACCCAAACAGTACATAAATACTTGCAGTTCAGAGATGGACTTGCCTTTTGCATGATAAAGGGTAGGTGTTATAAATCTATTCAATATTTAATTGAAATAGTTCTCAATGTGTTTTAAAGTTAACAAATATGTGAATTACAGTCTCCCATTTTCTGGAGCCTATTCAGCACATGTATTTTTATATGCACAAATAGAATCCTACAAGGTATCACACGTACATCCTTGTAAGATATATGACTTAGCAGATACAAACTGTGAGAAGTGATCACTCCTCCTAAACGCTGTTGGAACTGAAAATTCAACCTATGGGTGAGCTTCCCAGTGGAACAACATTATACATAAACCCATGTTCACTAAAATGAATGTTTTTGCATCTTTATGATATATATTTCATGATGAATTTTGATTGGCATATATATTGCTACTTTTTAATGTCTGTGTTTGTGTGTGTGTGTGTGTGTGTGTGTGTGTATATATATATATATATATATATATATATATATATATATATATATACTCTCCATAGTTTTAAAAATATGAAATATATGTGTCTTATATACACTCCCTAAATTCATTCATGTTCATGTATGTGGATTAATAATCAACTTTTCACAAGATTATTCTTAGAAATATTCATCCACCCGAAATACATATTTGTTTCCTAGTACTGAAAACTAACTTCAGTAAAAGGTGCATACAAATCCTAATATGTGTACATTAACTGACCCAGTTTAACATTAATGCATGTAGGTTCCTATGGGACATGATGTGTATTTTGACGTTAATTTTTATTCCACACTGGTACATTACTATTTCATCAGTTTATGCACATCATAGTATATATATTTTATTCACTAGTTAGCAAATTTATAGGCATTTGTTTCACTTTCAATCACTTCCTGCTCCAGAACACATGTATTCCTCTATGTCTCTTGACTGGTCTATTCATGAGACTTTTTTCCAAATATATTATTTTCTATTTCCATAATCAATTTTGAACCAAAACTCACACACCCTTCATGATAAACCGTAACCCTAAGATGATCGTTAGATATATAACTGGTTGGAATGAATGATTGCATATCAATATAAAATTTCTTATAAATTTTCAGATATTTATTCAATTCATTATTTAAAGTGGATCCAGTTATATTATTTATTCACAGTATGGTCTATTCATGCATTATGTCTATATTCATAGAAACAGGGTACACCTATTTGTACCCCCATACTAATTTGTAAGTCTTCAAAATATTGCTCCCAGAATTGGTGGAAGAAATACGATTGTCACCTGATCTACATACACATTTTATTACAGAAATATTCTGGACACAAAAAGCATAGGTCACACTTACAATTGTACCAAAGCGTAAATGGAAAGTGAGCATGGATTACTAAAAACATCCATGTCCAGGTTGCCTGATGCTCTCAAATATCAATTCTATTTTTGACTACATATTTGTTTCTTCCTAAGATTATATATTCAACTTCAAACCTGTTGAAAATGTCTAACCCTATCACACAATTTATACTTTGCTTGATTTCCTAATGTCTCTATTGATATCTGATTTCCTATATTTTTCCCCAGTTCATCATTGTGACTGACTCTTCACATGTGCTTACATTTACATACACACTCTACACTAAATTCTATTGCTAAAGAACTTTTGGTCCAAATCCTATACTCACTCTTTTTTCTAAACCTACCAACTACCTTCCTAATCCTGCCGACTATCGGTTTTTGACTGGATGTTCTCTTCAACATTCAATATCCAAGGTACAAGGTACGATGCCAGTGTATATTGATTTATCTGAGACATCTGTGCTGCACATTACTCAAAGCTAAGTATCCCACTCAAGTCCCCAATGCCCTTCTGGGCTTCAAATCTTACCTAGATTTCTGCTTTCATACTTATGTTTCACATATATACTCTTGTAAACATCGCATTTTGCCAATACCATTATTCATCCCGCAGAATTATTTGTAACCCAAATTGAACAAGTTATTAACCCTAACCATACACTGTTCCCTAAGTATAACTTACTTAAGAGCAGGGACAGTGTGGGTCTTACAATATAGGAATGTAGATGATCTTCCACCTGCTGAGAACATCAAAGATCCATGGAGAAATGATCCTTGCAGAAGATATAGGCAGCTATGTAGGACCTGAGAGAGCAATAGTCATCTTCCATGGCAAACAACCTGGTCAGGATTAATTGATGGTCTGAATCAGCCTCTCTCTTCTTAATAAAGAGAAGATGGACTGAACCAGGCCTCTGTGGAGAGCTGTTCCCTGGTGCCTATGGTTGATATACCATTCTAACTTCTGAATGTGTCACAGGATGTTGGGGCAGCCTCCATCTCATGGGAACCCTGGAAGCAACTGTTAGCACAAAGTGGTTACCAAGGCAGTGAGCATATTCTGTTCCTGAAAGAAGTGACCTCACTTCACTTCCTTGGTGATGGAATTCTCTGAACCTGGGATCCAGGAAGGAAGGCACGCAGAGCCAGTCCCACTCCCAGTTCCAGTGGGCTAACTTGTTTGCTTTTCCCAAAGACATAGTCAGTCTTTCTTGGTACCCACTGATGTGAGGATGGCCAAATGCCAGCAGAGCTCTGAAGAGGGGCCTTTCCTGAGTAAGCAGGTAGTGGCTCACCGTTGGCTCCTGACAACTTCACAGAGTTGGCCAAGGAGACCAGATCTAAAACAGGACAGGTCATTTTGGGGGAACATAATATGACCCACCAGTCAGAAGACACTCCGGATAGTCACAGACCTATTTGGGGGAAGGAAGTGCCTTTGCCGTTGTAGGTGTGAGTTTGTGGTTTTTTCTCATGTTCTGAGAATAGGTAGGAAAGGTGGTTTGTTTGGTTTGGAGTGGACTGTTTCTAGTAAGTCGTTTGACATGGTGAGTGTTTCTAAGTCTGTGTATCCCACTGTATCCGTGGTTGTAGACATTAGAAAAGAGAATGCATCAATGGATGTGTTGTCTCTAGTTGAAAGCTTCCTCGCATTCATACTGCCCAATTAATGAATGGACTGCAGCTTGCCTTATGGATGGGCAACATCTATTATCTTCTAAAGTTCCTGTTTTCTTCGTGAATTCTGGCCACTCTCCAGAATAGACTCATGGTTTTGTTTCCCAAATATGTAACACCACAAGGTTCTGTGACATGGCCATGTACTGGATAGCTGAAGGGAATGGGAGCATCTAAGAAAACTCAGATATCAGTGTGACCAGTAAAGTCTCAGTGGAGAAACCCTTCTTTGGGCCATTTGCTTACTTCTATTTCTATTACCCTGAATGTCAGGAAGGTCTTTGCCTCAGGCCACCCCTTTGTGTAGCCTGAAGAAAACTGTTTTCATATGGAAATGTATGGACATCACCAGTGGCTCTTTGCTTAATTGATTTGGATTGGGATGTGTCTGAATCAGCCTCTTGTCCTTGTATGAGGTTGTGGCTTAGATTCTCAGCACCTGATGGATCTAAAGAAAGATCCCATGTGTTTCCAAAACTAAAATGGCCAAAAGAGCAGTCATTGTGGGTGAATATTTTTGCCCTCTTGTTTTAGGTTCCTGACCTCCATCAAGTGAGAATAGGGATCCTTTGGGTCAAATGAGTTCTTGAAATCCCTGCAGAGGCTAGCCCATATTTGCTTGGGTTTTCTCATGACTCCAAATCACATAAAGAATCTATACCCTACAGCCAGTAGGCCTCAAATTGGAGAAGTGGAACACTTTAACAGCAGGAATATTTGATCATTCCTGGTTCACAGGAAGAGTGTCCAGGCCATCATGATTTTAGGCAAATGAGGGGCAAGTGAGCTTATTTGGACACTACCTTGGGCTCATAGAAACCTCCAGCTAGAGGTTATGATGAGTGTCTACATGGAAGAAGATGATGGCCCTGTGGTAGTGTTTTGATTTTAATTGTGGTCATTTTTTGGTGGATGGAAGGGATGACTGGGTCCACCTGGGCTTGAACTCTGGTGTGATTCCCCTTAGAGACTGAGTTCTGAAACTGACCTCAGAGAAGTATTGCCATGAATTGTGTTGGGATTTTAGGAGGCCACGCATGAGACTCACTCTTGGAAACTGAGATCTAGGCCCAGGGTGGTTTCCACAGAGGCCTGAGAATCTCAGCCAGGATATCACATGATTTTATTCTGAAAGACTTAGCACCCATATTTGAGAGTCAAAACACACATGGACCTCACATTGTAGATGTCAATTGGCCTGGCTTTAGGAGACCTTTTGGCAACTGTTTGAGAAGCATTGACTGTGAGAGTTCTCCAGAGCTTTCATTGAAATGAACTTTCTCAACTCTTAATGGTTCCTGAATGAATTGAAACCCATAGTGCCTCTAACTTCACCCTTGAAAAATTGCTAGATAAATACCATGAAATTTTTGAAATTCCCATGACCAGGTGGCACTGCAGAAACTTTTGATGTCCTGTTGCTGATCATGTGTATACCAGACAGTGCCTTGTTTTTGACTGGGTTTCATGAAAATCCTGTAGAACAAGAGAAGCCAGTAATTTGGAGCCTGCTGAGTAGGGGGCCTAGAGCAGTGATGGGCAGGTGTGTGATAAAACATCATGGTGGGGCCATGTGAATCTGCCATTGGCTTCCAAATGGCTTGTGACTGATATAGTGCAGACATCAGACCCTTATATGTAAAGGCATCTTGTTAAATGGAGAGTTTTCAGGGCAATATTCAGAATCAGGTTGCTATGGTTATTGGTGCAAGCTATGTGGGATAGAAGCCTGGTTGGTGCATTCTCCTGCAGACCCTGACCCACCACACGTGACAGAACTCCCTCCAGCACTGTATCCCAGATGAACTTTTTATGTTTTGTAAAGCAAATACCAAATTCCCAGTGCAGAAGCAAGAAATACCACGAAAAGTGGAGGATGAACAAATGTCTTCACAGTCCCCACCGGGAGACACTTAGCTTCCAATGGACACAGTTTAGCTACAAAGAGAGAATTGAGCACTGCTGCCTCATGTTCATTGGAATATAAGAAACCATGTCTTTCGGTCACATAGATGCAGACCCAGCTTTGATGGTCTCACTACAAAGTAAGTTAAAGCTCATGACAACAACATATATTTCAAGTGCCCAACCTCAGAAGCCGTTTCCCAAGAATTCTTAGGCCAGCAGAGTTCCTTGTTTGTGGAGTGTTTACCCTGTCCTTTACTTTTGGAAACTCCTCTACCACCTCCAAGGTTGTGAACTCCCGAGCATATTCCATTCCATATTTGTATTCATAGATTTTCACACTTTTCTACTCTAATTGTGTTTTACTTGGGGCGTAGGTAATGTCAAGGCATTGTTCTGGATGTGAGTGGGAAGATTTTTGTGTAGCACATATTTACATACACATTGGATTCATTTTTCAATTTCCATTTGAAATACTGAATCCCTGACACTATAACCCATACCCTACTAGTCTCTGACTAATAATCCTAATATGATGGTGAAAAATAAGCCAAAAAGAGAAGAAACACAAGCAGATCAGAGGACGCATGGTGTATAGTTGGAATTGCCTTTTGCATTATATAATGTAGGAGTTATAAGTCTAGTCAATTTTTTGTTGAAATAGTTCTACATGTGTTTTTAAAATTAGCAAATATGTGAATCCCTATCTCCCTTTCTCTGTAGCCTATTCAGCACATGTATGTTTATATGCACATATAGAATTCTACCTGATATCACTCGTATACACTTGTGAGGTGGCTGAATTGGTAGATGCAAATTGAGAGAAGAGATCACTCCTCCTAAACGCTGTTGGAACTGAAAATTCAACCTATGGGTGAGCTTCCTAGTTGAAAAACATTATACATGAATCCATGTTCAGTAAAATGAATATTTTTCGATCTGTGGATTATATACATTTCATGATGAATTTCTATTGGCATATATATTGCTACTTTTTTTTTCTTTTATTGGTTGCTCAAAACATTACAAAGCTCTTGACATATCATATTTCATACATTAGATTCAAGTGGGTTATGAACTCCCATTTTTACTCCAAATACAGATTGCAGAATCACATTAGTTACACATCCATATTTTTACATAATGCCCTATTAGTTACTGTTGTATTCTGCTACCTTTCCTATACTCTACTATCCCCACTCCCCTATCTTCCCATCTTCTCTCTCTACCATACCTACTCTAAATCATTTCTCTCCTTGTTTATTTTCCCACAACCTCTTATATGTAATTTTGTGTAACAATAAGTGTCTCTCTCCATTACCATGCAATTTCCCTCTTCTCTCCCTTTCCCTCCCACCTCATGTTTCTGCTTAATGTTAATCTTTTCTTCATGCTCTTCCTCCCTGCTCTGTTCTTAGGTGCTCTCATTATATCAAACAAGACATTTGGCATTTGTTTTTTAGTGATTGGCTAGCTTCACTAACCATAATCTGCTCAGTGCCATGCATTTCCCTGCAAATTCCAAGATTTGGTCATTTTTTAGTGCTGCGTAATTCTCCATAGTATATAAAAGTCACATTTTTTTATCCATTCATCTATTGAAGGGCATCTGGGTTGGTTCCACAGTGTAGCAATTGTGAATTGTGCTGCTATGAAAATCGATGTGGCAGTATCCCTGTAGTACGCTCTTTTAAGGTCTTCAGGGAATAGTCCGAGAAGGGCAATAGCTGGATCAAATGGTGCTTCCATTCCCAGATTTCCCAGGAATCTCCATACTGCTTTCCAAATTGGCCGCACCAGTTTTCAGTCCCACCAGCAATGTACAAGAGTACCCTTTTTCCCACATCCTCGCCAGCACTTGTTGTTGTTTGACTTCATTATGCCTGCCAATCTCACTGGATTGAGATGGTATTTTAGGGTGGTTTTTATTTGCATTTCTCTTACTGCTAGAAATGGAGAGCATTTTTTCATGTACTTGTTAATTGATTCTATGTCCTCCTCTGAGAAGTTTCTGTTCAGGTCCTTGGCCCATTGGGTTATTGGTTATCTTATTGTCTAATTTTCTGAGTTCTTTGTATACTTTGTATACTCTGGATATTAGGGCTCCATGTGAAGGGTGAGGACTAAAAATTTGTTCCCATGATGTAGGCTCCATATTTACCTCTCTTATTGTTTCTCTCTTTAAGAAAAAAAAATCAGTTTAAGTAAGTCCCATTTGTTGATTCTTATTATTAACTCTTATTCTATGGGTGTCCTATTAAGCAATTTGGAGCCTGACCACACAATATGTAGATAGGAGCCAACTTTTTATTCTATCAGACGCAGAGACTCTGATTTGAATCTAGCTCCTTGATCCACATTGAGTTAACTTTTGTGCATGGCGAGAGGAGGGGATTCAGTTTCATTTTGTTGCATATGGATTTCCAGTTTACCCAACTCTATTTGATGAAGATGCTATCCTTCCTCCATTGCAGGCCATTAGCTCCTTTATCAAATATAAGACAGTTGTAGATTTTTGGATTAGTCTCTGTGTCCTCCATTCTGTACCATTGGTCCACCCGCCTGTTTTGGTACCAGTACCATGCTGTTTTTGTTATGAATGCTCTGTAATATAGTTTGAAATCTGGTATCACTATACTGCCTGATTCACACTTCCTGCTTAGAATTGCTTTTGCTATTCTGGGTCTTTTATTTTTCCCTTTGAATTTCATGATTGCTTTATCTATTTCTACAAAAAAAAATCCTTTGGGATTTTGATTGGCATTGTATTAAACCTATAGAGAACTTTTGGTAATATAGCAATTTTGATGATGTTAGTTCTGCCTATCCATGAACAGGGTATATTTTTCCATCTTCTAAGATCTTATTCTATTTCTCTTTTTAGGGTTCTGTAGTTTGCATTATATAAATCTTTCACCTCTTTTGTTAGGTTGATTCCCAAGTATTTAATTATTTTGAGGAAATTGGGAATGCAGTGTTTTGACTCATTTTTGTTTCAGAAGTTTTGTCGCTGATATACAGAAATGCCTTTGATTTATGCATGTTGATTTTATATCCTGCCACATTGCTGCATTCATTTATTAGTTCTAGTAGTTTTTTTCTGTAGACCCTTTTGGGTCTTCTATGTATAGAATCATGTCATCTACAAATAGTGATAATTTAAGTTCTTCTTTTCCTATTTTTATGCCTTTAATGTCTTTCATCTCTCTAATTGCTCTGGCCAGTTTTTCGAGAACTATATTGAATAGAAGTGGTGATAGAGGATATCTCTGCCTTGTTCCAGATTTTAAAGTGAATGCCTTCAATTTTTCTCCATTCAGAATGATGCTAGCCTGAGGCTTAACATAGTTATCTTTTACAATGTCGAGGTAAGTTCCTGTTATCCCTAGTTTTTAAAATGGTTTGAACATAAAGGAATGCTCTACTTTGTTGAATGGTTTTTCTGCATCTATCAAGATGATCATATGGTTCTTATCTTTAAGTCTATTGATGTTGTGAATAACATTTATTGATTTCCATATATTGAAGCCTCCTTGCATCCCAGGGATGAATTCAAGTTGATCATGGTGCACAATTTTTTTGATGTGCCTTTGTATCCAATTCGCCAGAATTTTAATGAGGATTTTTGCATCTAGGTTCATCAGAGATATTGGTCTGTAGTTTTCTTTCTTTGAGGTGTCTTTGTCTGGTTTCAGAATCTGGGTGATGTTGGCCTCATAGAATGAATTTGGCAGAGCTTCCAGTTTTTCTATTTCCTGAACAACTTGAAAAGTATTGGTATTAATTCTTCTTTAAAGGTTTTGTAAAACTCTGCTGTATACCCATCCGTTCCTGGGCTTTTCTTGGTTGGTAGTCTTTTGATTGCTTCTTCTACTTCATCCATTGATATTGGTCAGTTTAAATTGTGTGTTTCCTCCTGACTCAGTCTGGTCAAATCATATGACTTAAGAAATTTATCGATGTCTTCACTATTTTCTATTTTATTTTAATACAGTTTTTCAAAATAATTTCTAATTTTCTTCTGTATTTATGTAGCATCTGTTGTGATATTGCCTTTTTCATCCCGTATGTTAGTAATTTGAGTTCTCTCTCTTCTTCTCTTCGTTAGCATGGCTAAGGGTCTGTCGATCTTATTTATCTTTTTGAAGAAGCACCTTTTATTTTTGTTAATTTTTTCAATAGTTTCTTTTGTTTCAATTTCGCTATGATTTTAATTATTTCTTTCCTTCTGCTACATTTTCTGTTGTTTTGCTCTTCTTCTTCTAGGGCTTTGAGATGAAGTGTGAGCTCATTTGTTTGTTTGTTTTTTTTTCTATTTTGAGGAATGACCTCCAGGCGATGAATTTACCTCTTAAAACTTCTTTTCATTGTGTCCCATAGAATCTGATATGTTGTGTCTGTATTTTCATTTATCTCTAAGAATTTTTTGATTTCCTCCTTTATGTCTTCTGTAACCCATTGATCATTCAGTAACATATTCTTCATTTTGCATGTGATGTATGATTTTTTCTTCCTTCTTTATCATTGGTTTCCAGGTTCATTCCATTATGATCACAAAAAATTCATGGTATTATCTCCACCCCTTTATATTTACTGAGGGTTGCCCTATGGCATAACATATGGTCTATTTTTGAGAAGGATCCATGTGCTGGTGAGAAAAAAGTATATCCACTTGATGATGGTTGATATATTCTATATATGTCAGTTAAGTATAGGGTATTGATTGTGATATTGAGTTCTATAGTTTCTTTATTCAACTTTTGTTTGGAGGATCTGTCCAATGGTGAGAGAGGTGAGTTGAAGTCACCCATAATTATTGTATTGTGGTCTATTTGATTCTTGAACTTGAGGATAAATTGTTTTATGAACGTCGCAGCACCATTATTTGCTGCGTGAATATTGACAATTGTTATGTCTTGTCGGTGAATGGTTTCTTTTAACAGTATATAAAGTCCTTCCTTATCCCTTTGATTAAATTAGTCTTGAGGTCGATTTTATTCGATAGGAGGATGGGCACCCTTGCTTGCTTTCGAGGACCTTGTGCATGGTATAAATTTTCCCAATCTTTCACCTTCAGCCTGTGTATGTCTTTTCCATTCAGATGTGTCCCTTGGAGGCAACATATTGTTGGATTTGGTTTTTTTTTATTTCAAGTTACAAGCCAATGTCACTTTATTCGAGAGTTTAAGCCTTTATCATTTAGAGTTACTATTGATATATGGTTTGTACTGCCACCCATGTTTTTATATATATATTTTTTAATTAGTTTGATTCTCCATGATTTGCTTTTCCCCTTCCCTCTGTCATTACTGAGGCACTTCTCACTGATGGTTTTCGTTGTTGATTTTCATTTCTTCCTCGTGTAGTGTTTTGCTCAAGATGCTTTGCAATGCTGGTTATCTGGCTGAAATTCTTTTAGCTTTTGTTTATCATGAAATATTTTTATCTCGTTGTCTTATCTTAAGCTTAATTTTGCTGGATACATAATTCTTGGTTGGCATCCATTGTCTTTCAGTGTTTGAAGTACGTTGTTCCAGGATCTTCTCACTTCCAGCGTCTATAATGAAAAATCCATTGTTAAACTTTTTGGTTTACCCCTGATTGTAATGGTTGTAATCTGCCTCCTTTCTCTGGTAGCTTTTAATATTTTCTCTTTGTTCTGTATATTGGATATCTTTATAACAATGTGTCTTGGCATTGGTCTGCTGTGATTTTGTGTGCTCGGTGTCCTGTAAGCATCTACAATTTGTTTATCCGTTTCCATTTTTATTTCTAGAAAGTTTTCTGTAATTATTTCATTCACCAGGTTTCTCATTCCCTTGGTTTTAATCTCTGTACCTTCCTCTATCCATAGGACTCATTAGTTTGTTTTTTTATGTTATCCCATATCTCTTGAATGTTTTCTCATAAATTTTTACAGCATTTCTTTGTTGGCTAGACTTTTTTCAAGATGATATATTTTGTCTTCATTATCTGACATTCTGTCTTCTACTTGCTCTACTCTGTTAGTGATACTCTCAATTGAGTTTTTAATTTGGTTTATCATTTCCTTGATTTCTAGAATTATTGTTTGATTTTTCTAATAATCTCTATCTCCTGATAAAGATGCTTAATTTCTCATTTTATCTGTTTATGTAATTCATTTTCAATGCGTTTTATCACTGTTTGTTTTTGCTGTCTCGTATCCTCTTTAAGGTTCCATTCCATCTGTCTAAGGTATTACTTGAGTTCTTTATATGACCATTTTTCTGATGACTCTAGGTGCTCTTGAATATTTAGGCTGTCCTTCATTGTTCGTAATCCTTTTCTTCTTTGTTTTTATATGCTGCTCATGTTACTTCTTCTTCTGTTTGACTACTGAGTTACTGCTTACTCTTATAAATTTATTTGATGCTTGGGAGGAAAGATATTAGAAGGGAAGGGAGAAGTCACTAAAGAGAATGAGAGTAGGCAGGTAGAATTCAAGGAAGGAGGAATAAGAAAAATGAAAAGAAATGAAAAGACAAAAGAAAAAAATAGAAAATAAAGAAAGAAAGTTTTAAGTAATGATGATGATTAAAAAATTGAAAATTAAAATTTAAAATAATAATAATAATAATAAAATAAAAAAATTAAAAAATAAAAACATTTAAAAAAGTTAAAGAACAACAATAACAAAAATGAAAATGAAAGAAAAAAAACAAATAAAAAAATAATAATAATACATGCAGTCCTAGAGTTCAAATAACTTCTCTTCCAGTAGGTGGAGCTGTGTGAACTGGGCCAAGCTTCTCCTCTCAATAAGTGAGAACCAATCACTGTGCAGCAGCTCTTCCTCCCAGACTGGGCGGGTCTCCAATTCTGAGTTCCTAGGGCTTTCTCTTGTGCTTCCTCAAGCCAGGCCCCACTCACCTGTGATGCTCACCACAATACTGGTTACAAGCCAGGCCTCTGCTCCTGGTAGCCCTGTTTCCATGAACGCCTGGGCACACTCTCCTTGTTTGCCTTCCTCAGACAATAAGTTTGTAGAGCTTGGGGCTGAGAACCTCCAGCGAATTTGCTTGCCCTTCAGGAGCCATGGCCCCGGTAGGCGGTGTAAGAGACCTCAATTGTCAGCACTGGTGGGAGCGGTAGCAGGGAATTCCACGCCGCGAGTCCCGAGCCAATCTTGATTCCCTAGGTCTGGGTATCGCGCTCCTTGGAGAGCTGGGAGGGGCCATTACGGCAGAGGTGGGAAGGGCCCTTGAGGTTTCCCTGCGTTGTTGAGAGATATGGCAATGGGATTACACACTTGTCGCACTGGTTTCAATGAAGTTATCTCCTCCGCCTGTGACGTCAGTTCTCTGCCATGGTGGTATCCCATTCAAATGGTGACCGTTTGTTCCCTTTGCTGGGTGACCAATGCAACAGGTGGGTCCTGACTATCTCTCCCAAGCCCCATTTCAATCCTGTGGCCACTGCCTATGAAGGCTCAGTTGGCTTTTACCTCTCAATTCAGAAAGCCCGACCAGTTATTTCAGCGGGAATGTTAGTGCTGAGTCACAAAAACCAGACGAATCTAAGCTTGAATGCAGCCAATCCGGGCTTTGTGTGTGTTCTGAGGGGCCCAGACTGTTCACCCCAGATTCACAACAGGTCAATATTGCCTAGTGATTCTGAGCAAACAGCATTTAGACAGTTTACGACTCCCTATGCCCGCGCAGCTGAAGAGATCAGAGACTTGATTTCTCCATGCCTGCCTTCATAATGGATCTCCTGTATTGCTACTTTTTAATATCTGTGCTTTTGCGTGTGTGTGTATATATATATACTCTTTAGATTTTTCAAAATATGAAATATATGTGTCTTATTATGCACTCCCTAAATTCATTCATATTCATATCTGTGGATTTATAATCAACTTTCCACAAGATTATTTTCAGAAATAATCATCCACCTGAAATACATATTGTTTCCTAGTACTGAAAACTAAATTCAGTGAATGGTGCATACAAACCCTAATATTTCTACAGTTACTTAGCCAGTTTAAAATCAATGCAAGTTGATTTCTAGGGGACATGATGTGTATTTTGACTTTCATTTTTATTCAACACTTGTACGTTACGATGTCTTCAGTTTATGAAAATCATGGGATATATATTTCAGTCACAAATTAGAAAATTTATAGGCATTTGTTTCACGATCAATCACTTCCTGATTCAGAACACATGTATCCCTCCATGTTTCTTGACTGGTCTTTTCATGAGACTTCTTTCCAAACACATTATTTTTGTTTAACATCATCACGTATAAAGCAAAACTCAAACACCATTCTTCATAAACCATAATCCTAATATTACCATTAGATATATAACTGGTTGGAATGAATGATTGTATATCAATATAAGATTTCTTATATATTTTCACATATCAATTCAATCCATTATTTAAAGTGGAATCAGTTACGTTATTTATTCATAGTATGGTCTATTCATGCATTATCTCTATATTAATAGACACAGGGTACACCTCTTTGTACCCCTAATACTAATGTATACGTCTTCAAAATATTGCCCCCAAAAATGGTGAAAGAAATACTCATGTCACCTGATCTACATATACATTTTATCACAGTAACATTCTGAACAAAAAAAAAACCATAAAAATGTAACACTTATGATTGTACAAAAGCCTAAAAGGAAAGTGAACGTGGATAACTAATAACATCCATGTCCAGGTTGCCTAATGCTCTCAAATGTCATTCCCATTCGTGACGACATATTTGTTTTTTCCTATGATTATGTATTCAAACTCAACCCTGTTGAAAATGTCTAATCCTATGACTCACTTTATACTTTGCCTGATTTCGTAATGTCTCTATTGACACCTGCTTTCCTACACATTTTCCCCAGTTCATCATTGTGACTAACTCTTCACATGTGCTGACATTTACATTCACTCTCCCAATGAAACCCTATTGCTAAAGAAGCTTTTTATTCCAAATCATATACTCACTCTTCTTCCTATACCTACTGACTATCTTCCTAATCCTACTGACTATCCCTTTTTGACTGGATGTTCTCTTCTACATTCAATCATCCAAGGTACAAGGTCCTATGCCACTGTATTTCGATTTAACTGAGACAATTGTACAGAACATAATTCAACACTAAGTATCCAAATCAAGGGCTCAATGCCCTTCTGGGCTTCAAATCCTTCTTAGATTCCCGTTTTCATACATATATTTCACCTATATATTCTTATAAATATCGCAGGTTCCCAATCTCATTATTCATCCTGCAGAATGATTCCTAACCCAAATCGAACATATTATTAACCCTAACCATACACTAACTTTGCAGGAGAGCAGGAACAGTGTGTGTATTAAACTACAGGAATCTAGGGGATGTTCACCTGCTGAGAAACTCAAATGTTCATGCAGAAGTGATCCCTGGTGAAGATGAAGGCAGCTATGAATTACCTCAGAAAGCAAAAGTCATCTTCCATGGCAATCATCCTGGTCAGGATGAAGGGTTGTGTCTGAATCAATCTCTCTCTTCTTAATGTATAGAACATGGACCAAACCAGTCCTGTGTGGAAGCTGTTCCCGGGTGCTTACGGTTGATATAACATTCTAACTAGAGAAAGTGTCCCATGAAAATCAGGGCAGCCTCCACCTCATAGTATTTTGGAAGCAACTGTTAGGACAAAGTGGTTGCCAAGGCAGTGACATAATTCAGATCCTGAAGGAAGTGATCTCACCTCACTTCCTTGGTGATGGAACTCTCTGAACTTGAAATCCAGGAATCCAGGCACCCAGAGACAGTCTCTGTCCTAGTCCCAGTGGTCTGACATGTTTGGATTTACCAAGGACAGAGTCAGTCTTTCTTGGTACCTACAGATGTGAGGAAGGCCAAATGCCAGGAAACCTCTGAAGAGGGGCTTTTCCTGAGAAGGCAGGTAGTGCCTCACCGCTGGCTCTTGAGAACTTCACAGAGTTGGCCAAGCAGACATGATCTGAGACAGGAGAGGTCATTTTGGAGGAACATAGTATGGCTCACTAGTCAGAGGATACTCCGGGGAGTCACAGACCTACTAGGGGGAAGGAGGTGCCTTTGTGGGTGTGGGTGTGAGTTTGTGGTTTTGTCTCATGTTCTGAGGATAGGTAGGAAAGGCGGTTTGTTTGGTATGGAGTGGAATATTTGTATTAAGTCCTTTGACAAGGCGAGTGTTCCTATGTGTGTGTGTATCCCACTGAGTCCATTGTTGTAGACATTAGAAAAGACAATGTATCAATGGATGTGTTCTGTCTAGTAGACAGCTTCCCAGAATTCATCCTGCCCAATTCATGAGTGGACTCTGGCTTGCCTTATGGATGGGCAACACCTACAAGCTTCCTAATTTCCTGTTTTCTCTCTCAATTCTGGCGACTCTCCAGAATAGTATCATGGTTTTGTGTCCAAGATTTGTACCGCCTCCAAGATCTGTGACATTGTTATGTACTGGAAGCTGAAGGAAATGGCTAGCATCTCAGAAATCTCAGATATCTGTTGACCAGGAAAGTCTCAGTGGAGAAACCCTGCTTTGGTCCTTCTGCTTACCTATTGTTCTGTTGAATGTCAGGAAGATTTTTGCCTCAAGCCACCACTTTGTGAAGCCTGAAGAAAAGAGTTTTCAAATGGAAATGAAAGGGCATCACCTGTGGCTCTTTGCTTAATTGCTTAGGATTGGGATATGTCTGAATCAGCCTGTTGGCCCTGTGTGAGGCTGTGGCTTAGATTCTCAGCACCTGATGGATCTAAAGATAGATCCCATGCGTGCATCCAAAACCAAAATGGCAAAAGGATCAGATATTGTTGATGAACTCTCTTGCCTTCCTCTGGTAGGTTCCTGATATTCATCAAGTGAGAATAGGGATCCTTTGGGTCAAATGAGTTCTTCAAAGCCCTGCAGAGGCTAGGCCATAGGTGCTTGATTTTCATGACTCCAATTCACTTAAAGAATCTAAACCCCAAAGCTAGAAGGCCTCAAGTTGGAGAAGCCAAGCAATATTAAAGGTAGGCCTATTTGATCACTCCTGGTTCACAGGAAGAGAGTCCAGGCCACCCTGACTTTAGGCAAATGAGGGGCAGGGAGCTTATTTTAGACACTGTCGTGGGCTGCGTCCCTTATGGAAACCTCCAGCCAGAGGATATGATGAGTGTCTATATGGAAGAAGATGAGGGCCATGTGAGAGTGTTTGGTTTTAATTGTGGACATATGTCTGGTGGTTGGAAGAGATCACTGGGTCCACCTAGGCTTGCACTCTGGTGTGATTCCCCTTAGAGACTGAGTTCTTTTACTGATCTCAGAAAATTATTGCCAGGAATTGTGTTGGAATTTTAGATGGCCATGCATGAGAGTTGTCCTTGGAAAGTGACATCTAGGCCCAAGGTGACTTTCCACAGAGCACAGGGAATCTCAGCCAGGATATCACATGATATTATTCTTAAAGACTTGGCAGCCATATTTGAGAGTCAAAACACACATGGAACATACATTGTAGACCTCAATGGGCCTGGCTTAATCTGACTTTTGGGCACTTTTGGAAGCCTTGCCTGTAAGAATTCTCCAGAGTTTTCATTGAAATGAGCTTCCTCACCATTTAATGGTTTCTGAGTGAATTGAAATCCACAGTGCCTCCAACTTCATCCTTGAAAATTGGCTAGATCAATACCATGAAATTTTTGAAATTCCCATGACCGGGTAGCTCTGGAGAACATTTGAATGTCCTGTTGCTGATCATGAGTATACAAGACAGTGCCTTGATTGACTGGGTTTTATGAAAATGGTGTTTAACAGAGATGCCAGTAAGTTGGATCCTGCTGAGTAGTTGTACTAGAGTAGTGGATGGCAGGTGTTTAATAAAACATCTGTGGTGGGGGCATGTGAATCTGCCATTGGCTTCCAAATGGATTGTGACTGACATTTTGCAGCCAGTAGACCCTTATATGTAAAAGCATATTGTTATATGGAGAGGTTTTAGGGCAATGTTCAGAATCAGGTTGCTATGGAAAATGGGGCAAGCTATGTGGGATAGAAGCCTGGTTGGTGCATTCTCCTGACGAACCTGACCCACCACACTTGACAGAACTCACTTCAGCACTGTGTCCCAGTTGAACTCCTTGTATTTCATGAAGCAAATACCAAACTTCCAGTGCAGCAGCAAGAAATACCACGAATAGTGGAGGATGACCAAATGGAATTACAGTCCACAAGGGGAGACATTTAGACCCCAGTGGCCACAGGTTACCTACAAATAGAAAATTCAGCACTGCTGCCTCATGTTCATTGGAAAATAAGAATCCATGTCATCCAGATCACATAGATGAAGACTCAGCTATGATGGTCTCACAACAAATGAAACTAATGCTCCTGACAACAGCATATATTTCATTGCCCAACCTCAGAGGCAGTTTCTCCAGATGTTAGGCTGGCAGAACTTCATGTTTGTGGAGTTTTTACCTTGTCCCTTACTTTTGGAAACTCCTCTACCACCTGCAAATTTGTGAACTCCTGAGCATTTTTCATTCCACATATGTATTCACAGATTTTCTAACTCTTCTCCTCTAATTGTGTCTTATGTGGGGCGAAGGTAATGTCAAGGCATTGTGCTGAATGATAGTGGGAATTTTTTGTGTAGCACATATTTGCATACACATTGGATACATTTTCCAATTTTCCATTCAAAATACTGAATCCCTGACACTAACACATACCCTACTAGACTTTGACTTCTAATCCTAATATGGTGGAGAATAATAACCCAAACAGAATAGAAATACAAGAGGTTCACAGGAGGCATGGTGTATAGTTGGACTTGCCTTTCGTATGATAAATGGTAGGTGTTATAAATCTAGCGAATTTTAATTGAAATAGTTCTCCATGTGTTTTAAAAGTTAACAAATATGTGAATAACTGTCTCCCTTTCTCTGTAGCCTATTCATCACATGTATTTTCATATGCACATCTAGAATTCTACCTGGTATCACACGTACATTTTGTGAGGTGGCTGGCTTGGCAGCTGCAAATTGTGAGAAGAGATCACTCCTACTTAACGCTGTTGGAACTGAAAATACAACATATGAGTGAGCTTCTTAGTTGAACAACATAAATCCATGTTCATTAAAATGAATATTTTTGGATCTGTGGATGATATATTATTTCATGTGAATTTTGATTGGCATACATAATGCTACTTTTTAATGTCTGTGAGTGTATATATATATATATATATATATATATATATATATATATTCACTCTGCAGATTATTCAAAATATGAAGTATATTTTTCTTATTATACACTCCCTAAATTCATTCATATTCATGTATGTGCATTTATAATCATGTTTTCACAAGAATATTCTCAGAAATATTCATCCACCTGAAATACATATTTGTTTCTTAGTACTGAAAACTAACTTCGGGGGATCATATGATGGTGGTGAAGGGAGTGCATCACCCCCATGTACCGCGTCACTCTGCGGGAGAATGACGAGTTATAACGGCTAAAATATATCTTGTTAGAAATTTCCAGCAAAATTGGGGTGCTCCAAAACCTAGTGGACATATTTCCATCTCACGAGGATCAGCTACGCGAGCTCAAACACGAGTGATTTGTCCGCATGGAGCGTCATGCTGCTTATTCAGGAAATCGGTCTGTGGCTAGAGTCTGCGGCGCCCACTGGGAAACGAAGAGATAGCAATGCAAATATACAGCGGTGTGGATTCTGTGGGCTCCTGCCAGGTATGCAATCACTGTGCTAAGTGCTGAATTCTTTGTTTGAGATGGGTAAGGATGCGGTCCAATTCGGTTCTCCACACCGGTCAGACCACAGAGGAAGCCAGCGGCCACTATCTTGGAGAGCTGATGTCACCATCCCTGTTTTTGACTGATTGAAGCTCATTCAGCTATAGTACAGGTAATTTCAGGATGCCATTCACCTTTGTGTTGCAGACAAATTACTCAGGCTCAGTGCTAAAGAACCTGCAGAAACTCCGTCTTGGAGCCTGCTCCTATTAGAACATACACAAAGCCCAGAGCGGCCGAATTCCAACTCTCGGAACTGATCTGGCCCAGGGCTAAAGAACCCGCGGAAACTGCTTCTCGGTCCGGGTCTTGCTGAATACTGTGGAGGTAAATATCAACCGAGCCTTCATAGGCAGTGGCAACAGGATTGAGACACGGCTTGTGAGGGCTGATCAGGACTCACTCATTGCTTTGGTCACCCAGAAAAGGGAACGAAATGCTGCCTTTCACATGGGATACCAACATGGCAAATTTCTGATGTCATCAGAAAGCAGCAGAGGATATAACTTCATTGATACCAGCAGTGACAGAAACAGTTTGTCTCCTGGTGAAGAAAGTGAGTCACAAACACCCGGGTCTCTCTCACTTTGTCATCAAGCCAGAGGGGCAGAGCAGAGCAGCTGCCCGCGACTGGAACAGACCCAGTGACACACCTGCATGGTAGTTACGTCAACCCAATTGGAGTAGAGGCAGAACAGAGCCGCCGCCCGTGCACAGAACAGGCCCAGCGACCCGCAGGTGTGGTAGTCACGTCACCCCAATTGGAGTAGTTGCAGAGCAGAGCCTTCTCCCATGCCTAGTAAAATCCCAGTGGGTCACCAGCATGGTAGTCACATCACCCCAATAGGAGTAGGGGCAGAGCAGAGCCTTCGCCCATGCACAGAACAGGCACAGCAACCTGCCGGCATGGTAGTCACGACACACCAATTGGAGTAGGGGCAGAGCAGAGCCACCACCCGCGCCCGCAAGGTAGCAGACGTGCACCTGACCAGAAGAAGAGGCCCAGCGGCTGTCTGGCGCGGCAGACACTTTACCATATTTGGAGTAGGGGCAGAACAGATCTGTAGCCCGTGCTCACAAGGTAGGCAGACCTGCGACCAACCGGCGGACCAGGCACAGCGGCCCGCCAGCGTGGTAGTCACGTCACCCCAATTGGAGTAGGAGTAGAGCAGTGCCGCCGCCCACGCCTGCAAGGTAGGCAGACCTGCAACTGATTGGCAGAACACCACAGGGGTCCACGGGCGTGGTAGACACGTCACACCAATTGGAGGAAAAAATAAATAAAATGGACAGACCCCTAGCCATGCTAACGATAAGGAGAGAGAACTCAAATTACTATCATACGGGATGAAAAAGGCAATATCACAACAGATATTTCAGAAATACAAAAGATAATCAGAAATTACTTTGAATCCTTATACTCTAAAATAATAGAAGATAGTGAAGGCATCAAAAAATTTCTTAAGTCATATGATCTGACCAGAGTTAGTTAGGAGGATATAGACAACCTAAACATACCAATATCGATTGAGGAAATAAAAAAAAAAAAAACCATCCAAAGATTACCAACTAAGAAAATCCCAGGACCGTATGGGTATACAGCAGAGTTTTACAATACCTTTAAATATGAACTAATACCAATACTTTTAAAGCTATTTCAGAAAATTGAAAAAGAGGGAGATCTTCCAAATTCATTCTACGAGGCCAATATCACCCTGATTCCTACACCAGATAGACACTTCAAAGAAAGAAGACTAAAGACCGATATCTCTAATGAACCTAAATGCAAAAATCTTAAATTAAATTCTGGCAAATCAGATACAAAAACATATCAAAAAAATGTGCACCATGATCAAGTAGGATTCATCCCTGGGATGCAAGGAGGGTTCAATATACGAAAATCAATAAATGTTATTCACCACATCAATAGACTTAAAATAAAAACCATATTATCATCTAGATAGATGCAGAAAAAGCATTCGACAAAGTACAGCATCCCTTTATGTTCAAAACTCTAGAAAAACTAGGAATAACAGGAACATTCCTCAATATTGTAAAAGCAATCTATGCTAAACCGCAGGCTAGCATCATTCTGAATGGAGAAAAATTGAAGACATTCCCTCTAAAATCTGGAACAAGACAGGGATGCCTGCTCTCACCACTTTTGTTCAATATAGTTATCAAAAGACTGGCCAGAGCAATTAGACAGATGAAAGAAATTAAAGGCATATAAATAGGAAAAGAATAACTTAAATTATCACTATTGCAGATGACATGATTCTATACCTAGCAGACCCAAAAGGTTCTACAAAGAAACTAGTAGAGCTAATAAATGAATTCAGCAAAGTGGCAGGATATAAAATCAACACGCATAAATCAAAGGCATTCCTGTATATCAGTGACAAATCCTCTGAAATGGAAATGAGGACAACCACTCCATTCACAATATCCTAAAAAAAAAAATGGGAATCAACCTAACAAAAGAGGTGAAAGTCTTATACAATGAAAACTACAGAACCCTAAAGAGAGAAATAGAAGATCTTAGAAGATGTAAAAATATACCCTGTTTATGGATAGGCAGAACTAACATCATCAAAATGGCGATATTACCAAAAGTTCTCTATAGGTTTAATCCAATGCCAATCAAAATCCCAAAGGCATTTCTTGTAGAAATAGAGAAAGCAATCATGAAATCCATATGAAAAAATAAAAGACCCAGAATTGCAAAACAATGCTAAGCAGGAAGTGTGAATCAGGCGGTACAGCGATACCAGACTTCAAACTATACTACAGAGCAATAGTAACAAAAATAGCATGGTACTGGTACCAAAACAGGCAGGTGGACCAATGGTACAGAATAGAGGACACAGAAACCAATCAACAAAACTACAACTATCTTATATTTGATAAAGGAGCTAAAAGCATGCAATGGAGGAAGGATAGCATCTTCAACAAATGGTGTTGGGAAAACTGAAAATCCATATATAACAAAATGAAACTGAATCCCTTTTTCTCACCATGCACAAAAGTTAACTCAAAATGAATCAAGGACCTTGATATCAAATCAGAGACACACTGTCTGATAGAAGAAAAATTTGGTTACGATGTACATACTGTGGGGTTGGGCTCCAAATTCCTCAATAGGACACCTATAGTACAAGAGTTAATAACTAGAATCAACAAATGGGACTTACTCAACTAAAAAAGTTTTTTCTCAGCAAAAGAAACAATAAGAGGTAAATAGGGAGCCTACATACTAAAAAGAAATCTTTACTACTCACACTTCAGATAGAGTCCTAATATCCAGAGTATACAAAGAACTCAAAAAATTAGACAATAAGATAACAAATAACCCAATCAACAAATGGGCCAAGGACCTCAACAGACACTTCTCAGATGAGGACATACAATCAATCAACAAGTACATGAAAAAATGCTCACCATCTCCAGCAGTCAGAGAAATGCAAATCAAAACCACCCTAAGATACCATCTCACTCCAGTAAGATTAGCAGCCATTATGAAGTCAAACAACAAGAAGTGCTGGCAAGGATGTGGGAAAAGAGGTACACTTGTACATTGCTGGTGGGACTGCAAATTGCTGCAGCCAATTTGGAAAGCAGTATGGAGATTTCTTGGAAAGCTTGGAATGGAACCACCATTTGACCCAGCTATTGCCCTTCTTGGTCTATTCACTAAAGACCTAAAAAGAGCATGCTACAGGGACACTGCTACATCGATGTTCATAGCAGCACAATTCACAACAGCAAGACTGTGGAACCAACTTAGATGCCCTTCAATAGAAAAATGGATAAAAAAATGTGGCATTTATACACAATGGATTATTACTTTGCATTGAAAAATAAAAAATCATAGAATTTGCAGGGAAATGGATTGCATTAGACTAGATTATGCTAAGTGAAGCTACACAGTTCCTATAAAACAAATGCCAAATGTCATCTTTGATATAAGGAGAGTAACTAAGAACAGATAGGGATGAAGAGCATGACAAGATGATTAACATTAAACAGGGATGAGAGGAGGAAGGAAGGGAGAAGGGAAATTGCATGGAATTGGAAGGAGACCCTCTGGGTTATACAAAATTACATACAAGAGGAATTGAGGGGAAAGGGAAAAATAATACAAGGAGGAGAAATTTATTACAGTAGAGGGAGTAGAGAGAGATGTGGGGAGGGGCGGGGAGGCCAGGGGGAATAGTAGAGGATACGAAAGGCAGCAGAATACAACAGACACTAGTATGGCAATATGTGAATCAATGGATGTGTAACTGATGTGATTCTGCAATCTGTATACAGGGTAAAAATGGGAGTTCATAACCCACTTGAATCAAAGTGTAAAATATGATATATCAAGAACTATGTAATGTTTTGAACAACCATAAATAAAAATAAAAAAAACTCTCTTTGGTGAATAATGCATGCAATTCTAATATTTCTACAGTAACTGACCCAGTTTAACATCAATGCAAGTAGATTCCTATTGGACATGATGTGTATTTTGACGTTCACTTTTATTCAACACTGGTACATTACTATTTCATCAGTTTATGCACATAACAGGATATATATTTCATTCACAATTTAGAAAATTTATAGGCACTTGTTTCACTTTCAATCACTTCCTGCTTCAGAACACATGAATTCCTCCATATTTCTTGATTGGTCTTTTTATGAGACTTTTTTCCAAACATATTATTTTCGATTTCCATAATCACTTTTGAAACAAAACTCACACACACTTCATGATAAACAATAACCCTAAGATTACCATTAGATATATAACTGGTTGGAGTGAATGATTGTATGTCAATATATGATTTCCTATATATTTTCAGATATCAATTCAATCCATTATTTAAAGTGGAACCAGTTATAATATTTATTCACAGTATGGTCTATTCATGCATTATCTCTATATTCAAAGACACAGGATACACCACTTTGTACCCCCAATACTAATTTATATGTCTTCAAATATTGCTCCCAGTAATGGTGGAAGAAATACTCATGTCATATGATCTACATACACATTTGATCACAATATTTTTCTGGGCACAAAATGCAAAGATCACACTTATGATTGTACCAAATCCTAAATGGAAAGTGAACATGGATTACTAAAACGATAAATGTCCAGGTTGCCTAATGCTTTCAAATGTCATTCCTATTGGTGACGACATATTTGTTTCTTCCTAAGATTATGTATTCAATCTCAACCCTATTAAAAATGTCTAATCCTATCACTCACTGTATAATTGCCTCATTTCATAATGTCTGTATTGATATTTTCCTTTTTACATATTTTCCCCAGTTCATCATGTGACTGACTCTTCACATGTGCTGAAATTTACATTCACTCTATAACAAAAACCCTATTGCTACAGAACTTTTGCCCCAAATCCTATACTCACTCTATTTCCTAAACCTACTGACTACCTTCCTAATCCCACCGACTATCTCAATTTGAGTGGATGTTCTCTTCTAAAATCAATCATCCAATGTGTAAGGTCCTATGCCATTGATTATCGATTTATCTGAGACATCTGTGCAGAACGTAATTATAAGCTAAGTATCCCAATCAAGGGCCTAATGCCCTTCTGGGCTTCAAATCTTACCTAGATTTCTGTTTCCATACTTATATTTCACCTCTATAATCTTATAAATATCGCAGGTTCCCAATACTATTAATCATCCTTCGCAATGATTCGTAACCCAAATCGAACATGTTATTAACCCTAACCATACACTCTTACCTTAATCTAACTTTGCAGAAGAGCAGGGACAGAGTTCGTCTTACAATACAGGAATGTAGGGTATCTTCCTCCTGCTGAGAACCTCAAATGTCCATGCAGACTTGATCCCTGGAGAAGATGTAGGCAGCTATGAAGGACCTGAGAGAGCAAATGTCATCTTCCATCACAAACAACCTTCCCAGGATGAAGGGTTGTGTCTGAATAAGCCTCTCTCTTGTTAATGTAGAGAAGATAGACCAAACCAGGCATGTGTGGAGAGCTATTCCGGGGTCCCTATGGTTGATATACCATTCTAACTTGTAAAAGTGTCACAGGAAGAAAGGGCAGCCTCCATCTCATAGGAGTATTGTAAGCAACAGTTAGGACAAAGTGGTTGCCAAGGCAATGACCTCAAAGAATTCCTGAAGGAAGTAATCTCACCTCACTTCCTTGGTGATGGAACTCTCTGAACTTGGAATCCGGGAAGCCAGGCACCCAGAGCCAGTCTCAGTCCCAGTCCCAGTGGTCGTATTTTTTGGATTTACCAAGGACAGAGTCAGTCTTTCTTGGTACCTACTGAGGTGAGGATGAACAAATGTCAGGAAAGCTCTAAAGAGGGGCCTTTCCTGAGAAAGCAGGTAGTGGCTCACCGCTGGCTAGTGACAACTTCACAGATTGGGCCAAGGAGACCATATGTGACACAGGACAGGCGATTTCATCAGAACATAGTTTGGCCCACCAGTCAGAGGACACTCCCAATAGTCACAGACCTACTTGGGGGAAGGAGCTTCCTTTGTGTGTGTGGGTGTGGGTTTGAAATTTTGTCTCATGTTCTGAGAATAGGTAGGAAAGGCGGTTTGTTTGGTTTGGAGTGAACTGTTTCTGGTAAGTCGTTTGACAAGGCCAGTGTTTCTTTGTCTGTGTATCCCACTGTGTCCGTGGTTTTAGATATTAGAAAAGAGAATGAATCATTGGATGTGTCCTGTCTAGACTCAACTTGCCCAATTTATGAATGGACTGCGGCTTGACTTATGGGTGGACAACTCCAACAATCTTCCTAAGTTCCTGTTTTCTTCCTGAATTCTGCCCAATTTATGAATGGACTGCGGCTTGACTTATGGGTGGACAACTCCAACAATCTTCCTAAGTTCCGGTTTTCTTCCTGAATTCTGGCCACTCTCCAGAATAGGCTCATGGTTTTGTGTCCAAAATATGTACCACCTCCAAGCTCTGTGACATGGCCATGTACTGGAGAGCTGAAAGAAATGGGAGCATCTCAGAAAACTCAGATATCAGTTTGACCAGGAAATTCTAAGTGAAGAAACCCTGCTTTGGGCCTTTTGCTCATCAATTGTTCTGTTGCCCTGAATGTCAGGAAGGCCTTTGCCTCAGGCCACACCATTGTAGAGCCTAAAGAAACAGTTTTCAAATGGAAATGAAAGGGCATCACCTGTGGCTCTTTGCTTAATTGCTTTGGAAAGGGATGTGTCTGAATCAGTCTTTTGGCCCTGTGTGAGACTGTGGCTTAGATTCTCAGCACCTGATGGATCTAAAGAAGGATCCCATGTGTGCATCCAAAACGAAAATGGACAAAAGAGCAGTCAGTGTGGATGAAGTCTCTCGCATTCCTCTGTAAGTGTCCTGTTCTCCATCATGTGAGAACAGTGATCATTTGGTTCAAATGTGTTCCTCAAAACCCTGCAGAGGCTAGCCCATAAGTGCTTGGTTTTTCTCAAGACTCCAATTCACATAAAGAATCTAAAACACACAGTCAGTAGGCCTCAAATTGGAGAAGCAGTGCCATATTAATGGTAGGCCTATTTGATCACTCTTGGTTCACTGGAAGGATGTCCTGGCCACCCTGATTTTAGGCAAAAGAGGGACAAGGGAGGTTATATTGGACACTGTCTTGGGCTGCACCCCTCATGGAAACCTCCAGCCAGAGGTTATGATGATTGTGTAAATGGAAGAAGATGAGTGCCATGTGGAAGTGTTTTGGATTTAATTGTGGATATTTGTGTGACAGTTGGAAGACATAACAAGTTCTACCTGGGCTTGAACTCTGGTGTGATTCCCCTTATAGACTGAGTTCAGGAACTGATCTCAGAGAAGTATTGCCATGTATTGTGTTGTGATTTAAGAGGCCATGTATGAGAGTCACCCTTGGAAACTGAGATCTAGCCCCAGAGTGGCTTTCCACAGAGCTCTGGGAATTTCAGCCAAGATATCACATGATTTCATTCGAAAGACTTGGCAGCCATAGTTGAGAGTGAAAACACACATGGACCTCATATCGTAGACCTCAATGGGCCTGGCTTAATGTGACCTTTTGGCCATTCTTTGGGAAGCCTTGCCTGTGAGGGTTCTCCAGAGCTTTCATTGAAATAATCTTGCTCACCATTTACTGGTTCCTGAATGAATTGAAACCCACAGTGCCTCCAACTTCATCCTTGAAAAATGTCTAAATAAATACCATGAAATTTTTGAAATTCCCATGACCAGGTGGCACTGGAGAACCTTTGGATGTCCTGTTGCTGATCATGGATGTACCAGACAGTGCCTTGCTTGACTGGGTTTCATGAAAATGGTGTAGAACAGAGGTGCCAGAAAGTTGCAGCCTTCTGAGATGTGGGCCTAGAGCTTTGGTGGGCAGGAGTGTGATAAAACATGTCTGTTGGAGCAATGTGGATCTTCCATTGACTTCCAAATGGCTTGTGGATTACATGAAGCAGCCAGCAGACCCTTGTAATTAAAGGCATCTTGTTATATGAAGAGGATTCAGGGCAATGTTCAGAATCAGGTTGCTATGGACAAGGATGCAATGTGGCAAGCTTTGAGGGATAGAAGCGTGGTTGGTGCGTTCTTCTGCAGACTCTTAACCACCGCACATGGCAGAACTCCCTCCAGCACTGTGTCTCAGTTGAACTCCTTGAATTTCATGAAGCAAATACCAAACTCCCAGTTCAGCAGCAAAAACCCCACAAAAAGTGGAGGAGGAACAAATGGCTTCACAGTCCAACGGGGAGACACTTAGTCCCCAGAGGCCACAGTTTACCTAAAAAGAAGAAAATCAACACTGCTACCTCATGTTCATTGGAAAATAAGATACCATGTCCTCCACGTCACATAGAGGCAGACCCAGCTTTGATGGTCTCACTACAAAGGAAGCCAATTCTCCTGACAACAACATAATTTTCACGTTCCCAAACTCAGAGGCAGTTGCTCTAAAAGTTTTTAGGCCAGCAGAGCTCCATGTTTGTGGAGTGTTTACCCTGTCCCTTACTTTTGGAAACTCCTCTACAACCTCCAAGGTTGTGAACTCCTGAGCATTTTCCATTCCAGATATGTATTCACTGATTTTATATTTATTCTCCTCTAACTGTGTCTTACTTGGGGTGAAGGTAATTTCAAGGCATTGTTCTGGATGAGAGTGGGAGGATATTTGTGTGGCATATATTTGCATACAAATTGGATTCAATTTCCAATTTTCCTTTTGAAATACTGAATCCCTGACACTAACCCATACCTACTAGACTCAGACAACTCATCCTAATATGATAGAGAAAAATAACACAAACCTATAGAAATACAAGCAGTTCATTGGAGGCATGTTCTATACTTGGACTTGCATTTTGCATTATACAAGGTAGGAGTTATAAATCTGCTCAATGTTTAATAGAAAAAAGATCTCCATGTGTTTTTAAAGTTAACAAATATGAGAATTCATGTTTCCCTTTCTCTTTAGCCTATTCACACTTATATATTTATATGCATATATAGAATCCTACCAGGTATCACACGTACATCTTTGTGAGGTGGCTGACTTGGCAGATACAAATTGTGAGAAGAGATCACTCCTCCTAAACGCTGTTGGAACTAAAAATTCAACCTATAGGGAGCGTCCTAGTAGAACAACATTATACATAAACTCATGTTCAGTAAAATAAACATTTTTGCATCTGTGGATGATATATATTTACTGATGAATTTCGATTGGCATTTATATTGCTACTTTTTAATGTCTGTGAGTGTTTTTTATTTGTGTGTGTGTGTGTGTGTATACACTCTCCAGATTTTTCAAAATATGAAATATATGTGTCTAATATACACTCTCTAAATTCAGTCATGTTCATGTATGTAGATTTTTAATCAACATTTCACAAGATTATTCTCAGAAATATTCATCCACCTGAAATACATATTTGTTTCCTAGTACTGAAAACTAACTTCAGGGAATGATGCATACAAATCCTAATTATTCTACAGTAACTGACCCAGTCTAACATCAATGCAAGTAGATTCCTATGGGACATGATATGTAATTCTTTATTCATTTGTATTCGACACTGGTACATTATTATTTCTTCAGTTTTTGCACATCATAGGATATACATTTCATCCACAAGTTCACAAATTTATAGGAATTTGTTTCAAATTTAATCACTTTTTGCTTCAGAACACATGTATTGTCAGGGTTTCTTTACTGGTATTTTCATGAGTCTTCTTTCCAAACACATTATTTTCGATTTCCAAAGTCACTTTTGAAGCAAAACTCACACACTCTTCATGATAAACTAAAACACGAATATTACCATTAGATGTATAACTGCTTGGAATGAATGATTTTATATCAATATACAATTTCCTGTAATTTTTCAGATATTAGATCAATTCATTTTTTAAAGTTGAAAAAAGTTATATTATTTATTCACATTAGGGTCTATTCATGCTTTATCTCTATATTCATAGACACAGGGTACACCTCTTTGTACCCCCGATTCTAATTTTACATCTTCAATATATTGCTCGCAGAAATGGTGGAAGACATACTCATGTCACCTGATGTACATATACATTTAATCAAAGTAATATTCTGGACAAAAAAATGTAAAGCTCACATTTATGATTGTACCAAAGCCTAAATGTAAAGTGTACATGGATTACTAAAAACATCCATGTCCAGGTTGCCTAATGCTGTCAATTGTCAATCCTATTGGTGACTACATATTTGTTTCTTCCTAATTTATATATTCAAACTCAACCCTGTTGAAAATGTCTAATCCTATCACTCACTTTATACTTTGCCTGATTTCATAATGTTTCTATTGATATCTGCTTTTTTACATATTTTCCCAAGTTGATCCTAGTGACTGACACTTCATATGTGCTGACATTTACATTCACTCTATAATCGAAACCCTATTGCTAAAGAACTTTTGGTCCAAATCCTTTAATCACTCTTCTTTCTAAACCTACCGACTATCTTCCTAATCCTACCGACTATCCCTTTTTGATTGGATGTTCTCTTCTACATTCAATCATCCAATGTAAAAGGTCCTATGCCATTGTATATCGAATTATCTGAGACAACTTTGCAGAGCATAATTCAAAGCTAAGTATCCCAATCAAGGGAAAAACCCTTCTGGGCTTCAAATCATACCTAGATTTCTGTTTTCATACTTATATTTCACCAGATCTTAGAGAAGACGGACCATTTCAGGGGAACATAGTATGGGCCACCTGTCAGAGGACAATCTGGATAGTCACAGACCTAATTGGGGGAAGGAGGTGCCTTTGTGGGAGTGGGTATGGGTTTATTGTTTTGTCTCATGTTCTGAGAATAGATGGGAAAGGCGGTTAGTTTGGTTTGGAGTGGACAGTTTCTAGTAAGTCATTTGACAAGGCAAGTGTTTCTATGTCTGTGTATCCCACTGTGTCCGTTGTTGTAGATATTGGAAAAGAGAATGCATTAATGGATGTGTACTGTCTAGTGTAAATCTTTCCATAATTCAACCTGCCCAATATATGAATGGAGTGCAGCTTGTCTTTTTGATGTGCAACACCTGCTATCTTTCTAAGTTGCTGTTTTCTTCCTGAATTCTGGCCACTATCCAGAATAGGCTCATGGATTTGTGTCCAAAATATGTACCACCTCCAAACTCTGTGACATGGCCATGTACTGGATAGCTGAAGAGAATGGCGAGCTTCTCAGAAAATGCAGATATCAGTGTGACCAGGAAAGTCTCAGTGGAGAAACCCTGCTTTGGGCCTTTTGCTTACTTATTGTTGTTTTGCACTGAATGTCATTAAGTTCTTTGCCTCAATCCACCACTTTGTGAAGCCTGAAGTAAACAGTTTTCAAATGGAAATGAATGTCATCACCTGTGGCTCTTTGCTTAATTGCTTTGGGAAGGGATGTGTCTGAATTAGTCTCTTGGCCATGTTTGTGTCTATGACTTAGATTCTCAGCACCTGATGGATCTAAAGAATGGTCCCATGTGTGCGTCCAAAGCCATAATGGCAAAAAAAAAATCATTCATTATGGATGAAGTCTCTTGCCTTCCTCTGTTAATTTCCTGAACTCCATCAAGTGAGAATAGGGATTCTTTGGGTCAAATGAGTTCTTCAATTCCCTGCAGAGGTGCTTGGGTTTTCGCATAACTCCAAATCACATAAAGAATTAATACCTGAAATCAGTAGGCGTCAAATTGGAGAAACACAGAAGTATTAACGGCAGGCTTATTTGATCACTCCTCGTTCACAGAAACGGTGTCCAGGTCACCCTGACTTTAGGCAAATGAGGGGCAAGCGAGCTGATTTTGGACACTGTCTTGGCTTTTCTCATGACTCCAATTCACATAAAGAATCTAGACCCCACAGTCAGAGAGCCTCAAATTGGATAAGCGGAGCAGTATTAAGGGCAGGCCTATTTGATCACTCCTGATTCACAGGAAGGGTGCCCAGGCCACCCTGAAGTTAGGCAAAAGAGGTGCAAGAAGCTTATTTTGGACATTCTCTTGGGCTGCCCAACTCATGGAAAACTCCAGGAAGAGGTTATGATTAGTGTCTATATGGAAGAAGAATAGGGCCATGAGGGAGTATTTTGGTTTTAATTGTTTTCATTTGAGTCGCGGTTGGAAGAGTTGTCTGGGTCCACCTGGACTTGAACTCTGGTGTGATTCTCCTTATAGACTGAGTTCTGGAACTGACCTGAGAGAAGTATTGCCATGAATTGTGTTGGGATTTTAGGAGGCCAGGCATGAAGTTGCCATTGGAACCTGAGATCTAGGCACAGGTTGGCTTTCCACAGAACACTGGGAATCTCAGCCAGGATATTACATGATTTTATTCTGAAAGACTTGGCATGCATTATTGAGATTCAAAACACACATGGACCTCGCTTTATAGACCTCAATTGGCCTCGCTTCATGTGACTTTTTGGCCACTCTTTGGGTAGCCTTGCCTGTGAGAGTGCTCCAGAGCTTTCCCTGAAATTAGCTTCCTAACCCTTTAATGGTTCCTGAATGAATTGCAAACCACAGTGCCTCCAACTTCATCCGTGAAAAATTGCTAGATAATTACCATGAAATTTTTAAAATTCCCATGACCAGATGTCACTGGAGGACCTTTGATGTCCTGTTGATGATCATGAATATACCAGACAGGGCCTTGATTGACTGGGTTTCAGGAAAATGGTGTAGAACAGAGATGCTGCTAAGTAGAAGCCTAGTGAGTAGTGGGCCTAGAGAAGTGTTACACAAGTGAGTGATAAAACATCTGTGGTGGGGCCATGTGGATCTTCCACTGGATTCCAAATGGCTTGAGACTGACATGGTGCAGCCATCAGACCCATATACGTAAAGGCATATTTTTATATGGAGAGGTTTTAGGGCAATGTTCAGAATCATGTTGCTATTGTCAAGGGGGAAAGCTACGTGGGATAGAACCCTGGTTGGTGCATTCTCCTGGAGACCCTGCACACCACAGCTGACAAAACTCCCTTCAGCACTGTTTCCCATTTGAACTCGTTGTATTTAATGAAGCAAATTCCAAACTCCCAGTGCAGCAGCAAGAAACACCACGATAATTGGAGGATGACCAAGTTGTTTCACAGTCCACACGGGGAGACACTTAGCCCTCAGTGGCCACAGTTTACCTACAAAGAGAGAATTCAGCACTGCTGCCTCATTTTTATTGAAAAATAAATAACCATGTCCTCCAGGTCACATAGATGCAGATCGAGCTTTGATTGTCTCACTACAAATAAAGCTAAAGCTCCTGAAAACAACATATATTTTAAGTGCCCAACCTTAAAGGCAGATACTCAAAAAGTCTTTAGGCCAGCAGAGCTCCATATTTGTGGAGTGTTTACCCTGTCCCTTACTTTTGGAAACTCCTCTACCGCCTCCAAAGATGTGAAATCTGGAGCATTTTCCATTCCTGATAGGTATTCACAGATTTTCTAACTCTTCTCTTCTAATTGTGTCTTACTTGGGGCGAAGGTAATGTCAAGGCATTGTTCTGGAGGAGAGTGGGAAGAATTTTCTGTAGCATATATTTGCATAAACATTGGATTCAGTTTTCTATTTTCCATTCAAAATACTGAATCCCTGACTCTAACCCATACCCGACCAGACTCTGACTACTAATTCTAATATGATGGAGAAAAATAACCCAAACAGAATCGAAATACAAGCAGTTCAGAGTAGGCCTGGTGTATTGTTGTACTTTTCTTTTGCATGATACAGAGTTGGAGTTATGAATCTAGTCAATTTATTGTTGAAATAGTTGTCCATGTATTTTTAAGGTTAACAAATATGTGAATTCCTGTCTCCCTTTCTCTGTATTCTTATATGCACATATAGATTCCTCCCTGGTACCACACGTACATTCTTGTGAGGTGGCTGACTTGGCAGATACAAATTGTTAGAAGAGATCACTCCTACTAAACTTGTTGGAATTGGATATTCAACCTATGGTTGAGCTTGCTAGTTGAACAGCATTATACATAAATCCATGTTCAGTAAAATTAATATTTTTAGATCTGTGGATGATATATATTTTATAATGAATTTTGATTGACATATATTTTGCTACTTTTTTGTCTGTGTGTGTGTTTTGTATATATATATATATATATATATATATATATATATATATATATATACTCTCCAGATTTTTCAAAATATGAAATATATGTGTCTTATATACACTCCCTAAATTCATTCATGTTTATTATGTGGATTTATAATCAACTATTCACAAGATTATTCTGAGAAATATTCATCCACCTGAAATTTGCCTAATGCTCTCAAATGTCAATCCTAATTGTGACTACATATTTGTTTCTTCCTAAGATTATATATTTAAACTCAACCCTGTTCAAAATATCTAATCCTATCACTCACTTTATACTTTGCCTGATTTTGTAATGTCTCTATTGATATCTGCTTTCCTACATATTTTCCCCAGTTCATCATTGTGACTGACTCTTCACCTGTGCTGACATTTACATTCACTCTCTAATCGAAACCCTATTGCTAAAGAAATTTTTTTCCAATTCCTATACTCACCCTTCTTCATAAAAGTACTGACTATCTTCCTAATGCTACAGACTATCGTTTTTGACTGAATGTTCTCTTCTACATTCAATCATCCAAGTAAATGTGGGGCGAGCTTCAGAGGAGGAGACCACCAACAGACTATCTCTTGCAACATCAAAGGGTTTTTTGGGTGTCCAGCATGCTGGGGCTCAGAGATCACTTGAATAGAGCAGATAGCCCTGAGAATAGCTTAAATAGAGCTTATATACTTTCCCTGGAGAGGGCAGGGAGGGAATTTTATTGATGGGTCAGGGTGAGAGGGTGGTTTGCATTCACCTGGGTGAGGGAGTACATTCTGCAGTTGGGCAGTTGGGGACAGAACATTCTGGGAACAAGATTTGCAAGCATTTCTCAAGATTTCAATAGTGTTTTGTTAAGCATACAGAAAAGCAAGAAGTGACAAGTACCTATTTTATTAAACTTTAATTCCCCACTTCTTCTTCTGGCTACTTTTAATCATAAAAATGATCATTGGAGGATGTCACATTCTATGTCTGCTAGTGGGGTATTACCATAAGTTTAACTCGTCCAATTTGAGCCTGGAGAAAAGAAATTACACGGTTGAGCAAACAGGATTTTATAGTTAGTAATAATATGAGGATTATTATTGGACCGGCCAGGGTTGATAAAAACGTAGTTAACCAGGAGGAGTGTGTGAACCAAGACTCAAGCCACCCTTTTTGGGCCTCTCTCTCTTGTTGATGCTCTTCAAGGTGTCTTTTAAATTTACTCATAGATTTTATTACAACTCCAGTATGGTCAGCATAAAAACAACATTCTTCCCTCAATGCAGCACAAAGGCCCCCTTCTCTAATGAAGAGGAGGTCCAACCCTCAACTGTTCTTTAAAACAACTTCAGAGAGAGAGGTTAAAGATTCATGCAAAGCTCTGATGGAGGTTTCTAATATCTTAGTTTTGCTCTATTGCTTCTTCTAATTGGGTCATTTGTTGTGTCCCATGGACAATGGCAGTGGTTCCTGTGCCCACCCGTGCAGCAACTCCTATTCCTAATAGGATGGCTAAAGTGAGGGATACAAGTTCCCAGTGGAACCGGTTGTATGCCCCCCCTATTTGATCTTCAAACGAACCTGCGTCATGATAGAGCTTTCTGGGAAACATCTGAAACATTTCAAAATAATCACATCTGTTGACCATTTCATGAAAACATAAACAATGTTTAAGTATATACAATTATGCTGTTGTAGGGACAGACAAGGCAAGGCACCTAAGATAGCACTGAAGACAGGGAAACAGTCCTATATTGTTGCAACTGGATTCAGAGGGCATTGCTTCTGTTGTAATCAATTAGTCCCCTGAAACTCAAGTTTAGGTAGTTTCAGAATTGTGTACCCAACATATAAGGGATGGGGCTCAGAAGTTTACAGTCTGCAGAAGTTCAAAAAAGCAGTATATGTTTCTGATTTTTCCTCTGTTCTGGGCAAGTTAAATTTTCAAGGACACCTGGGAGGAGGAGAGCTTTTTATTCCCTTTCTTATTTTCCCCCTGCCAGCTGTTACAACGGAGCCCAGTTGGTAATTTCTTTATCTTAGAAATGTGGCCATTTCTGTGAAGCCCCAGCTGAAGGCCAGAGGACTTGTTCACATATTTTGTGAAAAACTAGTTAGGGGTTGTCTAGCTTAGAAGTACTGAGTTTTTTAACCAGTGGCCAAGTATAACAGGGCAATACAAAAAGAGAAAGTTTATCTACATTGAACTCTTTATAGAAACTCTATGCTGAAAGTTCTAAATTCAGCCATGGTGAAGACTTCTGGAGAAGGACATTTAAGACTTTTCTGTGGGCCTGGTACAGAGGGGGAATACGGGGAAGGTGGGGCTGAGAGAAGCTCCGAGGATCTGAGAATGAGGAAAAAGAGAGATGTAAAAGAATAATTGGAAAGGTGTTTGGGAATTTCCTAGCAAAAAACTTGAGCAGTAGAACAGGTAGAGCAGAGCAGAAAACGGGAGTGAGTATCCCAAAATCCTGTGAGGGACTTTAAATTTTAGTAACCTGTTTTCAGTGATGACAAAGCAACTTTAATGGCCATTTATATTACATCTTGGATAAGGGTCTGAGAGCTCTCCTCAGCTCGTTTGAGCTTTGGGTTAGCTGGAAAGAGGACCTGGTGGGACCCGGTGTGGGCACTGACAGGAAGAGAGAGGAGTGAGTGGGTGGAGGGGTACCTCAGTACCTGCTACCTCACAAGCGGGCAATTGTCTGAGAACTGGTGGAGGTTTGGGATTCTGATCTAGTAATTGGAGGGGAGAAATCACGTTGCTGAGGTGGGAGTGACAGCAGAGAGTCTGGAGCAGAAGGCTGAGGATAAAAATCTATTGGAGAAGCGTAGTTCAGGATGTGAGTGAAGGAGGGAAAGGGCTTCCACATAGGGGAATCTCCTTTCACCCTTTTGAGCACTTGCAGAAGTTAAAAAGGTCACGCAAAATTTGAGGATCTAGAGACCCCTCTGGGGGCCATCCTTTTACTGTTGTCTACTTGGTAATATGGCCAATGCTGTGTACTGAATTTGATGAAGTATTGGGTTCCATCAGGCAGCCTCTGTATGCTCACATCTCCATGACATACAGAAGAAGTCGGTTTTTCCCCCACACAGCCGTTACTGTTTGTGGCTTTGATAGTTTCTCGGGCAAACAAGTAATCTAGGCTAGCCAACCTGCATCTGGCTCGCGTGTCCCTACATCCATAATGTTTGTTTCCATTATCTATGGTACACAAGGGATTTAATGGTATTTTAGTGGGATTTTCTTCATCAGGGATATCCCAATAGAAAAAACCTATGGCCAGCTGACAAATGTCTGGGTGGAGAGATGGCCACCAGGTCCCTAAGGGGGATGTATGTGAGATAGATTATACACTTTTCCAGTAGGATTTGTGATCAGCCATCGCTGCTTAAAAGGCTGATGAGGGTTAGGACTACTTGTGGCCAAGGGGAGAGTATATAACCTTATCCACATGGCGAATACACAATTTGAAACTGTTACCAGTCTTTTCCAGTTTCCAGAAAGATTCTGGACAAGGAGCAGGCTTGAGATGAGAGGCATGGATCCAAGAAGTGATTCTGTATACCTTTACCACTGTAGGTGTTATAAGTAGCACCTGGTATGGTCCTTTCCAGCTGGGTTCCAGGGATGACACCTGATGTCATCTTACATACATGAAGTCTCTTATTTGATATGGATGTGGAATCCCCTGGTACACAGTTTGTTACGCAGTGGGCAGCTATTTTCACAGGTATCACTGAGTTCTTTCAAGAGCTTTAAGTCTGTCAAGCAAGAGGGTGTGGAAAGGATCCTTAGGTCTTACAGTTGGGCTTAGGACCCTTACTGGACGAGGGCCACCATAGAGAATTTGTCAGGGGGTAAGGTTACTCAAAGAAACAGAAGCATTTTTTCTTGCATGAAACATTGCATAAGTCAGGAGCACAGTCCAATCTTTTATGCTGGTCTCTAAGCTTAATTTCGTTAAGGTCTCTTCAATGGTTCTATTCATTCTTTCTACTTGTCCTGAACTCTGGGGTCTATAAGCACAATATAACTTCCAATTAATCCCCAGGTTCCTGGCTAACCCCTGACTTACCTGGGCCATGAACATCGGTCCATTATCAGATCCTATTACCAGCTTAGCTTCCTCCAATGGTAGAGAGGCTTAGTCAGCAGCAGGGGAATCACTTAGAGTGTGTTGTGTGTTAGGGGACGAGGGCAGGGGATAAGGAGAGGAGGAAGAGTCCAGTAGAGTCAAATCTTGTGACTCAGGGAAAACAGAGGGTGGAGGAGGAGGAAGAGGTGAGGGTTTGAGAGATCATGTGGGAAGGAGTATGAGCAGAGGCATGGGCAAGGAAAGGCTTCACCCATGGAGGAGGAGATTTGCAGAGGTCCTGAAAAGTTAAGATATATGGCTGTTGATCAGGATGGCTATGTGGCCCTGGCTGAAAGACAATATCTCTGACTTTATAAATTAGTGGGAAGTAGAAAGATCTTTCTTGGGGCCATACGACTCCAAAGATGGGCCATTCTGAGGCACAGAGAGTCTGCCAGGTCCAGCGATTTACTAAAAAAAGAAAGATTCTGAGCCCTTAAGCGGACTTTGGTTCAGTGATCAAGGGTCAGGGACAGAGGCATTGAAGTGCTCTGTCCCATAATGAAAGGTACACAAACAGTAAAAGCAAAGACACATGACACAGACCATAAGACAAGACCATAAATACAGGCAATGGACATCCAACACTGAGACCAGGAATGCGTAGCCGGCAAAACCCGATAGGATGGCAATACCGAATCTAAAAGAAAATATCACTGAGTCGATGAAGCAATTGTTCCTTGATTCTCCGAGTCCTCTTTGGGGTCCCCCAGGGAGGTGCCCTATGTCTCTGTGACACGTCTCTCAGCCACCGTCGGAGAGACCCCAGGCTCTTCATCGCCAGCAATTTTGCCAAGCCCTAACATGACACCTGAAACCAGAAAGAGGCGCCTTACTTGCTCCGAGAGGGGCCCGTTGGGGTCTCTCATCCGCCACTGCCGGAACTCGGTGGAACCTCAATATGTAAAGGTCAGGTGAGTGTTGGAGGAAGAGACTACCAAGAGACTGTCTCATGCAACAGCAAAGGGTTATTTTGGGTCCAGCTTGCTGGGGCTCACAGCTAACTTAAATAGATCAGAGAGCTCTGAGAACAGCTTATGCAGAGCTTACATACATTCCTTGGAGAGGGAAGGGAGGGAAGTTTACTGATGTGTAAGGGTGAGTGGGCGGTTCGCGTGACACCGAGTGAGGCAGTACATTCTGCAGTTTGGCAGTTGGGAACAGTACATTCTAGAACAAGATTAGCAAACATTTCTCAAGATTTCAACAGTGTTTTTTTAAGCATACAGAAAAACAGGAAATAGCAAGTACCTATTTTATTAACCTTTCACTACCGACTATCCCTTTTTGACTGGATGTTCCTTCTACATTAATTCATGCAAAGTACAAGGTCCTATGCCATTGTATATCGATTTATCTGAGACATCTCTGCAAAACGTAATTCAATGCTGCGTATCCCAATCAAGGGCCCAATGCCCTTCTGGCCTTCAAATCATACTTAGATTTCTTTTTTCATACATATATTACACCTATATATTCTTATACACATAGCAGGTTCCCAATACCATTATTCATCCAGCACAATGATTTCTAACCCAAATCAAACATGTTTTTAACCATAATCATACACTATTCCCTCAATCTAACTTTATAGAACAGCAGGGAAAGAGTTGATTTTACAATACAGAAATGTAGGGAAACTTCCACCTGCTGATAACCTCAAAGGCCCATGCAGAAATGATCCCTGGAGAAGATGTAGGCAGCTATGAAGGACCTGAGAGACCAAAAGTCATCTTCCATGGCAAACAACCCAGTCAGGATAAAAGGTTGTGTCTGAATCAGATTCTCTTCTTAATGTAGAGAACATGGACCAAAACAGGCCTGTGTGGAGATCTATTCCTGGGTGCCTATGGTTGATATACCATTCTAACTTGTGAAAGTGTCACAGGAAGTAGGGGCAGCCTCAATCTCATGGGACCCTTGGAAGTAACAGTTAAGACAAAGTGGTTGCCAAGACAGGGACCTCATTCAGTTCAGGAAGGAAGTGACCTCACCTCACTTCCATGGTGATGGAACTCTCTGAACTTTGGATCCAGGAAGCCAGGCACCCATAGCCAGTCCCAGTCCCAGTCCCTATGGTCTCACTTGTTTGGATTTACTAAATGCAGTCAGTCTTTCTTGGTACCTTCAGACGTGAGAAGGCCAAATGCCAGGAAAGCTCGGAAGTGGGGCTTTTCTTGAGAAAGTCGTTAGTGGCTCACCGTTGGCTCCTGAGAAGTTCACAGAGTTTGCCAAGGAGACCAGATCTGAGACAGGACAGGCCATTTCGGGGGAACGTATTATGGCCTACAAGTCAGAGGACACTCCGGATAGTCAAAGACCTACTTAGGGGAAGGAGGTGCCTTTGTGGGTGTGGTTGTGGGTTTGTGGTTTTGTCTCATTTTCTGAGAATAGGTAGGACAGTCGGTTTGTTTCATTTGAAGTGGACTGTTTCTAGTAAGTCTTTTCACAGGGCGAGTGTTTCTATGTCTGTGTATTCCACTGTTTCCGTGGTTGTAGACATTAGAAAAGAGAATTCATCAATGGATGTGTCGTGTCTAGTAGAAAGCTTCTCAGCATTCATATTGCCCCGTTTATGAATGGACTGTAGCTTGCCTTATCGATGAGCAACACCTGCTACCTTCCTAAGTTTCTATTTTCGTCCTGAATTCCGGCCAATTTCAAGAATAGGAGCATGGTTTTGTGTCCAAGATATGTACCACCTCCAAGCTCTGTGACATAGCCATGTACTGGATAGCTGTAGGTGATGGCGAGCATCTCAGAAAACTCAGATATCAGTGTGACGAGGAAAGTCTCAGAGGAGAAACCCTGCTTTGGGCCTTTTGCTTACCTATTGTTCTGTTGCGCTGAATGTCAGGAAGTTCTTTGCATCTGGCCACCCCTTTGTGAAGCCTGAAGAAAACAGTTTTCAAATGGAAATGATTGGGCATACCTGTGGCTCTTTTCTTAAGTGCTTTGAAAAGGGATGTGACTGAATCAGCCCCCTGGCCCTGTGTGTGGCTGAGGCTTAGATTCTCAGCACCTGGGGATCTAAAGAAAGTTCCCATGTTTGCATCCAAAGGAAAAATGGCAGAAAGAGCAGCCATTGGGATGAAGTCTCTCGACTTCCTCTGTAAGGTTCCTGAACTCCATCAAGTGAAAATAGGGATCCTTTGGGTCAAATGAGTTCTTCAAAACCTGCAGAGGCTAGCCCATAGGTGCTTGGTTATTTCATGACTAAAATTCACATAAAGAATCTAAACCAAACAGTCAGTAGGCCTCAAATTGGAGAATTGGAGCGGTATTAATGGCAGGCCTATTTGATCACCCCTGGTTCACAGGATGGGTGTCCAGGCCACCTTTACTATAGGCAAATGAGGGTCAAAGGAGCTTATTTTGAACACTGTCTTGGTCTGCTCCCCTCATGGAAACCTCCAGCAAAATTATGATGAGTGTCAATATGAAAGAAGATGAGGGCCATATGGGAGTGTTCTTGTTTTAATTGTGGTAATTTGTGCGGTAGTTGGCAAAGATGACTCGGATCACCTGGGCTTGAACTCTGGTGTGATTCCCCTTAAAGAATGAGTTCTGGATCTGACCTCAGAGAAGTATTGTCGTGAGTTCTCTTGGGATTTTACTAGGCCACACGTGAGAATCGTCTTTGGAAATTGAGATCTAGGCCCAGGATGGCTTTCCACAGAGCTCGGGGATTCTGAGCCAGGATATCACATGATTTAATTCTTAAAGACTTGGCAGCCCTAGTTGAGAGTCCAAACACATATGGACCTCACATTGTACACCTCAATGTGTCTGGATTCATGTGACCTTTTGGCCAGTCTTTTGGAAGGCTTTTCTGTGAGTGTTCTCCAGAGCTTTCATTGAAATGAGCTTCCTCACCATTTAATGGTTCCTGAATTAATTGAAACCCACAGTGCCTCTAACTTCATTTTTGAAAAATGACTAGATTCATACCATAAAATTTTTGAAATTCCCATGACCAGGTGGCACTGGATAAACTTTGGATTTCCTGTTGCTGATCATGAGTGTACCAAAGAGTGCCTTGATTGACTGGTTTTCGTGAAAATGGTGTAGAACAGAGATGCCAGTAATTTGGAGCCTAATGAGTAGTGGGCCTAGAGAAGTGGACTGTAGGTGTGTAAATAAATATTTTTGGTAGGACCACCTGGATCTTCCATTGGCTTCGAAAGACTTGCGACTGACATGGTGCAGGCAGGAGACCTTTATATGTAAAGGCATCTTGTCATATGGAGAGGTTTCAGGGCAATGTTCAGAATCAGGTTGCTATAGTCAAGGGGAAAGCTATGTAGGATAGAAGCCTGGTTCGTACATTCTCTTTGCGTCCCTGACCAACCACACATGACAGAACTCCCTCCAGCATTTTGTCCCAGTTGAACTCCTTGTATTTCATGAAGCAAATACCAAACTCCCAGTGCAGCAGTAAGAAACACCCTGGAAAGTGGAGGATCACCAAATGGCTTCACAGTCCACACGGAAAGACACTTAGCTCCCAGTGGCCACAGTTTACCTACAAAGAGAGAATTCAGAACTGCTCCCTCATGTTCATTAGAAAATAAGGACCATGTGCTCCAGGTCATAGAGATGCAGACCCAGATTTCATGGTGTCACTACAAACGAAGCTAAATCTCCTAACAATTACATATATTTCTTGTTCCCAACCTCAGAGGAAGTTTCTCAAGAAGTCTCAAGGCCAGCACAGCTCCATGTTTCTGGATTGTTTACCCTCTCCCTTACTTTTGGAAACTGTTCTACCACCTCCAGTGTTGTGAACTCCTGAGCATTTTCCATTCCACATATATATTCAGATTTTCTAACTCCTCTCCTCTAATTGTGTCTTACTTTTAGCGATGGTTATGTCAAGGCATTGTTCTGGATGAGAGAGGGAAGATTTTTGTGTATCACATTTTTGCATACACATTAGATTCATTTTCCTATTTTCCATTTGAAATACTGAATCCCTGACCCTACCCCATACCCTACTAGACTCTGACTACTAATCAAAATATGATGGAGAAAAAGAAACTTAACAGAATAGAAATACAGGCCTTTCATAGGAGTCATGGTGTATACTTGGACTTGCCTTCGGCTTTATCAATGGTATGTGTTATAAATCTAGTCAACTTTTCATTGTAATACTTCTCCATGAGTTTTTAAAATTAACACATATGTAAATTTCTGTCTCACTTTCTCTGTAGCCTATTCATCACATGTATTTTTTAATGCATCTTTAGAATTCTACCTGGTATCACATGTACATTCTTGTGAGCTTGCTTATTTTGGAAGATACAAATTGTGAGAAGAGATCGCTCCCTCTAAATACTGATGGAACTGGAAATTCTACCTATGGGTGAATTTCATAGATGAACAGTATTATGCATAAATAAATGTTCAGTAAAATGAATATTTTTGGATACGTGGATGATATCTATTTTATTATGATTTTCGAATGGCATATATATTGCTACATTTTAATGTCTGTGTATGTGAGTATCTAATTATCTATCTATCTATCTATCTATCTATCTATCTATCTATATAGATATAGATATCTACTCTTTAGATTTTCCAAAATATGAAATATATGTGTCTTATTATACACTTTCTAAATTCACTCATGTGTGTGTATGTGGATTTATAATCAAATTTTTACAAAATAATTCTTAGAAATATTCATCCACCTTAAATACATATTTATTTCCTAGTACTGAAAACTAAATTCAGTGAATGGTGCATACAAATCGTAATATTTCCACAGTGACTGACCCAGTTTCACATCAATGCAAGTAGACACCTATGGGACCATGATGTGTATTTTGAAGTTCATTTTTATTCCACACTGATACATTACTATTTCTGCAGTTTATGGACATTATAGGATATATCCTTTCATCCACAATTTCACAAATTTATAGGCATTTGGTTCACTTTCAATCACTTCCTACTTCAGAACACATGTATTCCTCCATGTTTCTTGACTGTTCTTTTCATAAGATTCTTTCCAAACACATTATTTTTGATTTCCATAATCATTTTTGAAGCAAAACTCAGACACTCTTCATGATAAACCATAATGCTAATATTACCATTAGATGTATAACTGGTTAGAATGAATTTATGTATATCAATATAAAATTTCCTATATATTTTCAGATATCAATTCAATCCATTATTTAAAGTTTGAACCAGTTATATTATTTATTCACAGTATGGTCTATTAAGGCATCATCTCTATATTCATAGACCGATGGTATACCTATTTGTATCCCAAATACTAATTTATAAGTCTTTAAAATATTGCTTTAAGAATTGGTGGAAGAAATACTCTAGTCACCTGATATACATACACATTTTATCACAGTAATATTCCTGACACAAAATGCAACGGACACACTTATGATTGTACCAAAGCCTATATTGAAAGTGAGCATGTATTACTAACAACATCCAAGTCCTGATTAACTAATGATCTCAAATATCATTCCTATTGGTGACTACATATTTGTTTTTTCCTAAGATTAAATATTGAATCTGAACCCTGTTAAAAATGTCTTATCCTATCACTCACTTTGTACTTTGCCTGATTTCCTAATGTCTCTATTGATATCTGATTTCCTACACATTTTCCCCAGTTCATCACTGTGACTGACTCTTCAAATATGCTGACATTTACTTTCACTCTTTAACAAAAACCCTATATCTAAAGAACATTTGGTCCAATTCCTCGACTCACTGAAATGGGTTCTTCAAAGCCCTGCAGAGGGTAGCCCATAGGTGCTTGATTTTCTCATGACCCCAATTCACATAAAGAATCTATGCCCCACAGAGAGTAGGCCTCAAATTGGAGAAGTAGAGCAGTATTAATGGCAGGCCTATTTTATCACATCTGGTTCACAGAAAGGGTTTCCAGGCCACACTGAGTTTAGGCAAATAAGGGGCAAGTGAGCTTATTTTGGACACTTCCTTAGGCTGCGCCCCTCATGGAAACCTCCAGCAAGAGGTTATGATGAGAGTTTATATTGAAGAAGATGAGGGCCATGTGGGAGTGTTTGGTTTAATTGTTGTCATTTGTGTGGTGGTTGGAAGAGATGACTGGGTCCGCATGGACTTCAACTCTGGAGTGATTCCCCTTAGAGACTGAAATGAACTCAGAGAAGTATTGACATGAATTGTGTTGGGATTTTAGGAGGCCACACATGAGAGTTGCCCTTGGAGACGGAGATCTAGGCTCAGGATAGCTTTCCAAAGAGCACTGGGAATCTCAGGCAGGATATCACATGACTTTATTCAGAAAGACGTGGCAGCCATTGTTGAGAGTCAAAACACACATGGACCTCAATTGTAGACCTCAATGGGCCTGGCTTAATGTGACCTTTTGGCCACTCTTTGGGAAACCTTGCCTCTGAGAGTTCTCCCGAGCTTTAATTGAAATAAGCTTCCTCACCATTTCATGGTTCCTGAATAAATTGAAAGCCACAGTGCCTCCAACTTCATCCTTGAAAATTGGCTAGATAAATACCATGAATTTTTTAAATTTCCATGAACAGATGGCACTGGAGAACCTTTGGATATCTGTTGCTGATCATGAGTGTACCAGACATTGCATAGATTGACTGGGTTTCATGAAAATGGTGAGAACAGAGGTGCCAGAAAGTTGGAGCCTGCTGATTAGTGGGCCCAGAGCAGTGGTGGGCAGGTGTATGATAAAACATCTGTCGTGGGGACACGTGGTTCTGCCATTGGTTTCCGAATGACTTGTGACTGACATGTTGCAGCCAGCAGAACCTTACAAGTAAAGGGACCTTGTTATATGGAGAGGTTTCAGGGCAATGTTCAGAATCAGGTTGCTATGGACATGGGTGCAAGCTTCTTGGGATAGAAGCCTGGTTGGTGCATTCTCCTGCAGACCCTCAACCACTACACGTGAGAGTACTCCCTCTAGCACTGTGTCCCAGTTTTTCTCCTTGTATTACGTGAAGCCAATACCAAACTCCCAGTGCAGCAGTAAGAAACACCACGAAAAGTGGAGTATGACCAAATGGCTTCACAGATCACATGGTTAGACACTTAGACCCCAGTGTCCTCAGTTTACTAACAAAGGGAAAATTCAGAACTTCTTCCTCATGTTCAATAGCATATAAGGAACCATGTCATCCAGGTCACATAGATGCCAACCCAGGTTTGATGGTCTCAATACAAAGGAAGCTAAAGCTCCTGACAACAACAAATTTTTCAAGGGCCCAAACTCAGAGGCAGTTTCTCAAAAACTCATTAGGCCACCAGAGTTCCATGTTTGTGGAGTGTTTACCCTGTACCTTACTTTTGGAAATTCCTCTACCACCTCCAAGGTTGTGAACTCCTGAGCATTTTCTTTTCCAGATATATATTCACAGATTTTCAAACTCTTCTCCAGTAATTGTGTATTACTTGTGGCGAAGGAAATATCAAGGCATTGTTTTGGAGGACAGTGGGAAGATTTTTGTCTAGCAAATATTTGCATACACATTAGATTCATTTTCCTATTTTCCATTAGAAATACTGAATCCCTGTCACTAACCCATACCCTACTAGACTCTGACTACTAATCTTAATATGATGTAGAAAAAGAAACCTAACAGAATAGAAATACAGGCCGTACATAGGAGGCATGGTGTATACTAGGACTTGCCTTCTGCTTTATCAAGTGTATGTGTTATAAATCTAGTCAACTTTTTATTGTAATACTTCTCCATGAGTTTTTAAAGTTAACACATATGTACATTTCTGTCTCCCTTTCTCTGTAGCCTATTCATCTCATGAAATTTATTATGCATATTTAGTATCCTACCTGGTATCACACGTACATTCTTGTGAGCTTGCTGTTTTAGGATGATACAGATTGTGAGAAGAGATCACTCCCCCTAAATATTGATGGAACTGAAAATTCAACGTATTGGTGAATTTCCTAGATGAACAGCATTATACATAAATCCATGCTCAGTAAAAAGAATATTTTTGGATATGAGGATGATATATATTTCATAATGAATTTTGATTGGCATACATATTACTACATTTTAATGTCTGTGTTTGTATCTATATATATATATATTTTTTTTTTCTCCAGATTATTCAAAATATGAAATATATGTGTCTTATTATACACTCATTAATTTAACTCATGTTCCTATATGTGGATTTATAATCAAATTTTCACAAGATTATTCTCAGAAATATTCATCCACATGAAATACATATTTATTTCCCAGTACTGAAAACTAACTTTGGTGAATGGTGCTTACAAATACTAATATTTGTACAGTAACTGACCCAGTTTAACATCAATGCAAGTAAAATCCTATGGGACATGATGTGTATTTTGAAGTTCATTTTTATTCAACACTGGTACATTACAATTTCTTCAGTTTATGGACATCATAGGATAATACTTTTCATCCACAAGTTCACAAATCTGTACGCATTTGGTTCACTTGCAATTACTTGCTGCTTCAGAACATATGTATTCCTCCATGTTTCTTGACTGTTCTTTGCATGAGATTATTTCCAAACATATTATTTTCGATTTCCATAATCATTTTTGAAGCAAAACTCCCACACTCTTCATCATAAACCATAATGCTAAAATTACCATTAGATGTATAACTGGTTAGAATGAACTTATGTATATCAATATAAGATTTCCTATATATTTTCAGATATCAATTCAATCAATTATTTAAAGTTTGATCCAGTTATATTATTTATTTACAGTATGGTCTATTAAGGCATCATCTTTATAATCATAGGCACAGGGTGCACGTACTTGTGTCCCCAATACTAACTTATCAGTCTTAAAATGTTGCTTTCAGAAATAGTTGAAGAAATACTGTAGTCACCTGATATACATTTACATTTCAACACAGTAATATTCCTGACAAAAAATGCAAAGGACACCCTTATGATTGTACCAAAGCCTAAATTTAATGTGAGCATGTATTACTAACAACATCCATGTCCTGATTAACTAATGATCTCAAATATCATTCCTATTGGTGACTACATATTTGTTTCTTCCTAAGATTATATATTCAAACTCAACCATGTTAAAAACATCTTATCCTATCACTCACTTTGTACTTTCCCTGATTTCCTAATGTCTCTATTGATATCTGCTTTCCTACACATTTTCCCCAGTTCATCACTGTGACTGACTCTTCACATATGCTGACATTTACATTCACTCTCTAACCAAAACCCTATATCTAAATAACTTTTCGAACTATCTCTTTTTGTCTGGACGATCTCTTCCTCATTCAGTCATCCAAGGTACAAGGTCCTATACCATTGTATATCGATTTATCTGAGACAACTTTGCGGAAATAATTCAAAGCTAAGTATCCCAATCAAGGGCCCAATGTTCATCTGGGTTTGAAATCTTTCCTAGATTTCTGTTTTCATACTTATATTACACCTATATATGCTTGTAATATCGGAGGTTCCCAATACCATTATTCATCTCACAGAATGATTCCTAACCCAAATCGAACATGCTATTAACCCTAACCATGCACTGTTCCCTCAATTTAACTTTACGAAGAGCAGGGACAGAGTTGGTGTTATAATACAGGTAGATAGGGGATCTTCCACCTGTTGAGAACCTCAAGTTCCATGCAGAAATAAACCCTGGAGAAGATGTAGGCAGCTATGAAGAACCTGAGAGAGCAACAGATATCTTCCTTGGTAAAATACCTGGTCAGGATGAAGCGATGTGTCTGAATAAGCCTCTCTCTTCTTAATGTAGAGAAGATGGACCAAACCAGGTCTGTGTGGAGAGCTGTTAACATGTGCCTATGGTTGATATACCATTCTATCTTGTGAATGTGACACAGGAAGTAGGGGCAGCCTCTCTCTCGTGGGACCCTTGGAAGCAAATGTTAGGATAAAGTGGTTGCCAAGATAGTGACCTCATTCGGTTCCTGAAGGAAGTGACCTACCTCACTTCCTTGGTGATGGAACTCTCTGAACTTGGGATCCAGGAAGCCAGGCACTCAGAGCCAGTCCCAGTCCCAGTCCCAGTGGGTTCACTTGTTTGGATTTACCAAGGACAGAGTCGGTCTTTCTTGGTACATACTGATGTGTGGATGGCTAAATGCCAGGAAAGCTCTGAAGAGGGGCCTTTCCTGAGAAAGCAGGTAGTGACTCACTGATTGATGCTGACAACTTTACAGAGTTGGTAAAGGAGACCTGATCTGAGACAGGAAAGTCCATTTCGAGGGAGCAGAGTAAGGCCCACCAGTCTGAGGACACTCTGGATAGTCACAGACCTACTTGGGTAATGGAGGTGCCTTTGTGGGTGTGGGTGTGAATTTGTAGTTTTGTATCATGTTCTGAGAATAGGTAGGAAAGGCAGTATGTTTGGTTTGGAGTGGACTGTTTTTGGTAAGTCATTTGACATGGCGAGTGTTTCTATGTTTGTGTTTCCCACTTTTTCCGTGGTTGTAGATATTAGAAAAGTGAATGCATCAATGGATGTGTCCTGTCTAGTAGAAAGCATCTCAGCACACATCCTGCCCATTTTATGAATGGACTGTGGCTTGCCTTATATGGGCAACACCTACTTCTTTCCTTAGTTCCTGTTTTCTTCCTGAATTCTGGCCACTCTCCAGAATAGGCTCATGTTTTTTTGTCCAAGATATGGACCTCTGTCGAGTTCTGTGACATGGCCATGTACTGGATAGATAAAGGGAATTGGGAGCATCTCAGAAAACTCGGATATCAGTGTGACCAGTAAAGTCTCAGTAGAGAAACCCTGCTTTGTGCCTTTTGCTAACCTACTGTTCTGTTGACCTGAATGTCAGGAAGGTCTTTTCCTCAGGCCACCAGTTTGTGAAGCCTGAAAAAAACTGCTTTCAGTTGGAAATGAATGAGCATCACCTGTGGCTCTTTGCTTAATTGCTTTGGAAAGGGATGTGTCTGAATCATCCTTTCGGCTCTGAGAGAGGCTGTGGCTTTGATTTTCAGCACCTGATGGATCTAAAGAAAGATCCCATGTGTGCATCCAAAACCAAAATGGCAAAAAGATCAGTCATTGTGGATGAAGTCTCTTGCTTCCTCTGTTAGGTTCCTGACCTCCATCAAGTAAGTAGAGGGATCCTTTGAGACAAATGAGTTCTTCAAAGCACTGCAGCAGTGCTTGGGTTCTCACATGACTCCAAATCACATAAAGAATCTATACCTCACAGTCAGTAGGCTTCAAAATGAAGAAACAGAGCAGTATTACTGGCAGGCCTATTTGATCAATCCTGGTTTACAGGAAGGGTGTCCAGGAAACCCTGACTTTAGGAAAATGAGGGGAAAGGGAACTTATTTTGGACACTGTCTTGGGCTGCGCCCCTTATGGAAACCTCCAGCCAGAGGTTATGATGAATGTCTACATGGAAGAAAATGAGGGCCATGTGGGAGTATTTTGGTTTTAATTGAACATATTATTAACCCTAACCATACACTGTTCCCTCAATCTAAGTGTTCAGAAAAGCAGGGAAAGGTTTGGTCTTACAATACAGGAATGCAGGGGATCTTCCACCTGCTGAAAACTTCAAAGTTCCATGCAGAAATGATCCCTGGAGAAGACGTAGGCAGCTATGAAGGACATGATAGAGCAAAAGGCATCTTCCATGGCAAACAACCTGGTCAGGATGAAGGGTTGTGTCTGAATCAGATTCTCTCTTCTTAAGGTAGAGGAGATGAACCAAACTAGGCCTTTGTGGAGAGCTGTTCCCAGGTGACTATGGTTTCTATACTATTCTAACTTGTGAAAGTGTCACAGGTAGTAGGGACATCCTCCATGTTATGAGACCTTAGGAAGCAAATGTTAGGACAAATTGGTTGCCAAGGCAGTGACCTCATTCAGTTACTAAAGGAAGTGACCTCACCTCACATCCTTGTTGATGGAACTCTCCAAATTTGGGTTCCAGGAAGCCAGGCACCAAGACCCAGTCCCAGCACCAGTTCCAGTGTTCTCACTTGTTTGGATTTTCCGAGGACAGAGTCAGTCTTTTGTGGTACCTACTTATGTGAGAATGGCCAAATTCCAGAAAAATTCTGAAGAGCAGCCCTTCCGGAGAAAACAGGTAGAGGCTCACTGCTGGCTCCTGAAAACTTCACAGAGTTGACCAAGGAGCCCAGATCTGAGACAGGAGAGACAATTTCTGGGAAACATAGTATGGCCCTCCGGTCAGAGGACACTCTGGATAGTTCCAGACCTACTTGGGGGAAGGAGGTGCCTTTGTGGTTGTGGGTATGGGTTTGTGGTTTTTTCTTTTGTTCTGAGAATAGTTAGGAAAGGGGGTGTGTTTGGTTTGGAGTGGAGTGTTTCTAGTTAGTCCTTTGACAAGGCGAGTGTTTTTAGGTCTGTGTATCCCACTGTGTCCGTGGTTGTAGACATTAGAAAAGAGAATGCATCAATGGGTGTATCCTCTCAAGGAGAAAACTTCCCAGCATTCATCCGGCACAATTTATAAATGGAGTGTGGCTTGCCTTATCAATGGGCAACACCAACTATCTTCCTACGTTCCTGTTTTCTTCCTGAATTCTGGCCACTCTCCAGAATAGGCTCATGATTTTGTGTCCAATATATGAACCACTTCCAAGATCTGTGACATGGCCATATACTGGATAGCTGAAGGGAATGGCAAGCATCTCAGAAAACTCAGATATCAGTGTAGCCAGTAAAGTCTCAGTGGAGAAACCCTGCTTTGGGCCTTTTGATTACCTATTGTTATGTTGCCCTGAATATCAGGAAAGTCTTTGTCTCAGGACACCCCTTTGTGAAGCCTGAAGAAAACAGTTTTCACATGGAAATGAATGGGCATTACCTTTGTGTTTACAATAAAACCTTCACAGATTTGGCTCTCATTAAGTTAAAAATACTTTTAAATTGCATCTCAGTGTAAAAAGTAACATGAAACTGTACATATCTTATTGATAACAAGTCCAATTATAGAACACAAATGATATACATAAATCTCCAACATGTTTTTCTTTTAAGCCTAGAATTACCATACAACCTTAGAACACCAGCTTGATACAATGGTCTTTGGAAGCTTCTACCTTACAGACTTGTATACCTGGAAGATATGAACACATTAACACCACAATTACATTGATGTTTTTGTATTAAACAAGTTTAGATTTTAAAGAAATAACATGGCACAATTTTATAAAAACAGTACTTGTTTTACCAGCTGTTTATTTTTTTAAGATTACTTGCTCAAAACTTACACATATAACCAAGTTACACAAACCTTTTTTATTATTTACTTAAACCCCTTTAATTACTTAATCATATAGACTCTCTTATCCAGAAACACATTTTTCCTCTATTAGATCTATATCTGGAACCTTTTAGTTTCTCTTTTTCATCTACTATCCTCTTTCTGTTCACATTTCAATACAATACTTGTAAATTTCTGAATTTAGGCAGATTATTTTATAGACATCTACATTTTATTAGGGCCTTTTTGAAAACCTAGAAAACTTATTGGCCTAATTTGAAAGACATCTTTATTTTTATCTGTTTACCCAATTTGAATTAAAACATATGAATCACGTGAATCAAAGACATTTGGATACATTCTTAAATTTTTCATGAGTGCTCCTCATCTGTCAATTGTCATATCACTGCATGATATATGGACATACACACATACAGACATACCAACATACAACACGTAACACAAATGTAACACATAACACAATAATAAAAGCCTTGTAGCTTTTTCAGGTGAAATGTCCATTGAAATGCTAAAAACTCCAGAGTCGATCAAAAATAGAACTGATCAGAAAACATTAACCCATCAGCAGAATCAAGATCATGAGCTCAAAAAAAAAAAAAATACAGAATCTAAGAAAAGCAAGAGTCCTAAAAAAGATGACTGGCCAGTAATTAGTAAATACCGTATAATATAATTTTTTGGTTAGGTCTAGTTTGAGTTCAGGTAAAAAGACACATTTACTCTTTTTTATCTGTCTCCTGCTGAGTGCTGCAGGCTTCTTTTATTTGCATATCAACTTAAGTCCTTGCTGAGGTCTGGAAAACTGAAAAGACTGGAATTCGTAGCAGAAACCTCAGGCCTAAGGCATTTTAGCTATAAGTCATAATTTCCAGGTTTGGATGTTGAAAATTTTGATGCAAGTTTAAGATGTAATTCTCAAAATTTTATATCTTTAGATTTTTCTACACTAGAAAAACTTGCTCACACAAAACTGAAAATAGGATCATTTTTTGATAATATTAAAGCCACCATCAGAAGAAGTTTCTATAGGATCGTTAAGCCCCTTTCTTTGTTATGAAGTTTCTAATAGTATTAAGTTACATTAAATTGGCTGAAAATTTTTTAAAAAGAACCACACACTACCATGTGTATCCGAAATTAAGCTTTAAAAATTTCCAAGACTGTTGCTAATTAATGTCATTTCAATAAGCCAGACCAACGTTTTAATTTAGTACCATTTTTTAAAATCTTACACACTGATGGGAATAGATACCATATCATAATTTATTATCTCTTCCCAAGTTAATGCACTGGTATATCTAGTGAAATTTTTTCAGGCTGCCTAGTTCAAAATTAAAACTCTTTAATTATTTTTTATCCTAAGTATTTAAGTTTCCTAGCATGAACTACCTGAAATCAAACTAAACAATTGTTTAAACCCAACTTTTAACTGTAACATAGTGCAATGCTTTAGAAACCCATTTAGATACGAGATGGTTAAAATAAAAAAAAAAATCATTTTTAGATACACATTCACCCTAGATCATCCCCAAGAAAAAATCTATAATATCAACATATTAATGCATTCATTGTCCCTTTTGTTAAGTAAACAGAGGTGGAGAAATCCTTAAAGTGCACGTAAGGAATAAGGGAGTTCTCCACAGCAAAATGGCTCTGTCAGCTGCTGGGAGTCCCTTAGCGTCACCATTTACTTACAGGATTAGTTCCTCTGGTTTGCTTTGACCCCAAGCACCAGGCATATTCTATGTCTCCCAACTTTGCAGTAGTCAGCTCCCAAAAATTTCATCCTCTGCTTGCAGTTGTTTTGAGTGCTAGGCTTCCCCAAGAGGGCAGAGTGGGGTTTATTTAAAGTCCCCTCTGGGGTGTCAAAATTTATGACTGAAGGCTTGGTTCCCATCCCAAAGCCAATTAATGCCAATTTAATAATGAGGACAGGGTTTTGAGAAAAGTTTAAGCGAGATATCAAAGTTCTTTGACCCCAGACATTTCCCTCTGCAGTGGGCATGCTCAAGCCAACTACGGGAAAAAAAAAATCACTGCTTCCGTAATCTTGCTTAACAAAGGGGAGTAAAGTTTATCAAAGTTCTTTAAAACACAGCTAAGAGAGGTGCAAAAGGTGAGAACAGAAAAACTGGCGGTTCTATTGACTTTTGGTCCCTCACAGGAGAAGCATTAGTTTAAAATTTAGCTAAAGTAACTTCCACATATGTAAGGCAGGTTGGAACTCGGGACTCTGCATCGGTCCAAACAATGCCATCACATTTAACAGAAACTCAGATAATAAGACACACAAAGACCATCATGCAGCTCCCGTTTGTTCACAACCCCAAGATCTACAATCTTGTGACTCAGGGAGAATGGAGGGAAGAGGGGAAGGATTAGAAGGTTTGAGTGATAGGATCCTGGGTGACGGTGTCGGATTGGAGGCAGGGACCAGGAAAGGCTTCAAGGACAGAGGCATGGAATGGCTTTGTCCCATAATGAGAGTGTCTCAAACAGAGACAAGGACAATACAAACGTGACACAAACATGTACACACAGGTAACATTTAACACGAGTTCAGAAGTAAAGATTAGAACCTAGTAACTGGCAAAACCTGATGGGTTAGACCACAAACACAGACAGTGAATTCAACCTGAGAGAAAAAAGTAGCCAGCAAGATATGATGGGTTGGCAGCAGAGTCACCTAATGTGGGCTCATCCGTCCCTCCTCACCCAATGAGGGCACATCCATCACTCCCTGAGTCCTCCAAGGCATCCCTTGCGAGGACGTGGTCTGTGGCTTTAGGACACGTTTGTCCACCACTGACAGGGGGAACTTACGTTCTCCGCTGGCAGCCACTCTGCCAACCCAAACCAAAAACGGAAAAACGGAACCTGAACAAAAAGCTCTGAGCGATCGCAAGGAAAAATGGAAAGAAGCGCCTTACTTACCCCCAGAGGGGTCTGTTGGGGTGTCCTTGTCCTATGCTGCGTGATTCCCGGCCAACGCACCAAATGTAAGGATCCGGTGAACGTCGGAGGAAGAGACCACCAAGAGACCACAGCTCATGCAACAGAAAAAGGCGTTCATTGAGGATCCAATCCAGCATGCTGGGGCTACGTGCTCACTCAAGAAGGGAGAGCAGCCCAGAGCCCCGAGCAGGGGTTGAGCAGTGCTTAAGTACACTTTTTGGGGAGGGTGGGACTTTACATATATCACAGTCTCCTTTAAGAAATCAACATACACCGCAGAAAAATCAAACAACAATTCGTAAACATGATTAGTTCACTCATTGGCAGGAACAGGTGAGGCAGGAGTGATAGGTCAGTTCTAAAGCGAGGTACACATTCAAACAGATTGCTTTAGGCTTTGCAATGCCTATGTGCCAGGCCACACAGGGTCCTAGGTTATTAAATAACCAGGCGGTCAGGGGGAATATTTACTGGGCAGTCCGGAATTGTACTACAAGCTACAGGAATTTCAGGTTTTGCATGTAGCATAGGAACTTAACAATACCTGGTCCTTTACATTTTAACTCAGGCCTTGCAGCTTAGAAACTTTACAAAACCCAGTCTTTTACACTTCAACTTTTACACTTTAATTTCAATTTATTTTACCCTTTCAGATCACTCCTGGTGGACAAGAAGGGTGTCCAAGCCACCCTGAATTTAGGCAAATGAGTGGCAAGGGAGCTTATTTGGGACACTGTCTTGGGCTGTGTCCCTCATGGAAACCTCCAGCCAGATGTTATGATGAGTGCCTTTATAGAAGAAGAGGAGGGCCATGTGAGAGTGTTTTGGTATTAATTGTGGTCATTTGTGTGACGGTTGGAAGAGATGAGTGGGTCCACCTGGGCTTGAATTCTTGTGTGAATCCCCTTAGAGACTGACTTCTGGAACTGAACTCAGAGAAGTATTGCCATGAATTGTGGTGATATTTTAGGAGGCCAAGCATGAGAGTCGCCCTTGGAAACTAAGATCAAGGACGAGGGTGGATTTCCACAGAGCACTGAGAATTTCAGCCAAGATATCCCATGATTTTATTCTTAAAGACTTGGTAGCCATAGTTGAGAGTCAAAACACACATGGACCTCACATTGTAGACCTCAATGGGCCTGGCTATATCTAACCTTTTGGTCACTCTTTGGGAAGCCTTGCCTATGAGAGTTCTCCAGAGTTTCATTCAAATGAGCTTCCTCAACATTTAATGGTTCTTGAAACCCACAGTGCATACAAACACAATAGAAATACAAGCAGTTCAGAAGAGGCATGGTGTATAGTTGGACTTGCCTTTTGCATTATGTAGGGTAGGTGTTATAAATCTAGTTAATTTTTAATTGAAATAGTTCTCCTTGTGTTTTTTAAGTTAATAAATATGTGAATTCCTCTATCCCTTTCTCTGTAGCCTATTCATCACATGTATTTTTATATAAACATATAGAATCCTACCTGGTATCACATATACATTCTTGTGAGGTGGTTGACATGGCAGATACAAATTATGACAAGAGATCACTACTCCTAAATGCTATTGGATCTTAAAATTCAGCCTAAGGGTAACCTTTCTAGTTGAACAACATTATTCATAAATCCATGTTCAATAAAATTAATATTTTTGGATCTGTGGACGATATATATTTCATCATGAATTTCAATTGGCATATATATTGCCACTTTATAATGTCTGTGTGTGTTTTGCTCTTTGCTTAATTGCTTTGGAAAGGGATGTGTCTGAATCAGCCTCTTGGCCCTGTGTGAGGCTGTGGCTTAGATTTTCAGCACCTGATGGATCTAAAGAAAGATCCCATGGGTGCATCCAAAACCAAAATGGCCAAAAGAGCAGTTATTGTGGATGAAGACTCTCACCTTCTTCTCTAAGATTCCTGACATCCATCAAGTGAAAATAGGGATCCTTTGGGTCAAATGAGTTCTTTAAAGCCCTGCAGAGTTTAGCCCATAGGTGCTTGGGTTTTCTCATGAATCCAGTTTACATAAAGATTCTAAACCCCACAGTCAGTAGGCATCAAATTGGAGAAGCCAAGGAGTATTAACGGCAGGCGTATTTGATCACTCCTGGTTCACAGTCAGGATTTCCAGGCCACACTGACTTTAGGCAAATGAGGGGCAAGAAAGGTTATTTTGGACACTGTCTTGTGCTGTGCCCTTCATGGAAACCTCCATCCAGATGTTATGATTAGTGTCTACATGAAATAAGATAAGGGGCATGTGGGAGCATTTTGTTTTGAATTGTGGTAATTTGTTTGGTGCTTGGAACAGATGACTGGGTCCACCTGGGCTTGAACTCTGGTATGATTCCCCTGAGAGACTGAATTCTGGAAGTGACATAAGAGAAGTATTGTCATGAATTGTGTTTGGATTTTACTAGGCCATGCAACCAACATCTCAGGTATTAATTGTGGTGCAGGGAGATCTAGGTGCAGGGTGGCTTTGCCCACAGCACTGGGAATCTCAGCCTGGATATCACATGATTTTATTCTGAAATTCTTTAAAGCCACACTTGAGAGTCAAAACACATATGGACCTCACATTGTATACCTCAATGGTCCTGACTTCATGTTACCTTTTGGCGACTCTTTGGGAAGCCTTGCCTGTGAGTGTTCTCAAGATCTTTCATTGATATGAGCTTCTTCAACATTTAATGGTTCCTGAATGAATTGAAACCCACAGAGCCTCCAACTTTATCCTCGAAAAATGGCTTGATAAATACCATGAAATTTTTGAAATTCCCATCACCAGGTGGCACTGGAAAACTTTTGGATGTCCTGTTGCTGATCATGAGTGTATCAGACAGTGCCTTGACTGACTGGGTTTCATGAAAATTGTGTAGAACAGTGATGCCAGTAAGTTGGAGCCTGTTCATTAGTGGGCCTAGAGCAGTGGTGTGAAGGTGTGTGAAAAAACATGTGTGTTGGGGCATGTGGATCTGCCATTGGCTTCCAATTGCCTTGTGATTGACAGGGTACAGCCAGCAGACCCTTATATGTAAAGGCATCTTGTTATATGGATAGGTTTCTGGGAAATGTTCAGAATCAGGTTGCTATGGACAAAGGGGCAACCTATGTGGGACAGAATCCTGGTTGGTGCATTCTCATGCAGACCGTGTCCCTCCACACGTGACAGAACTCCCTCCAGCACTGTGTCCCAGTTGAACTCCTAGTATTTCATGAAGCAAATACCAAACTCCCAGTGCACCAGCAAGAAACACCACGAAAATTGGAGGATGACCAAATGGCTTCACAGTCAACCCGGGGAGACACTTACACCCCAGTGGCCATATTTTAACTACAAAAAGAGTATTCAGCACTGCTGCCTCATTTTCATTGGAAAATTAGAAACAATGTCCTTCAGGTCACATATTTGCACACCCAGATTTGATGGTCACACAACAAAGGAAGCTAAAGCTCCTGACAACAACATGTATTTTAAGAGCCCAACCTCAGAGAGTTTCTCAAGAAGTCTTTACACAAGCAGAGCTCAATGTTTGTGGAGTGTTTATCCTGTCCCTTACTATTGGAAACTCCTCTACCACCTACAAGTTTGTGAACTCCTGAGCATTTTTTATTCCTGATATGTATTTACAGATTTTCTAACTTTTCTCCTTTATTGTATCTTACTTGGAACTAAGGTAATGCCAAGGCAATCTTCTGGATGAGAGTGTGAACATTTTTGTGTAGCACATATTTGCATACCCTTTAGAGTCATTTTCCAATTTTCCATTCGAAATACTGAATCCCTGACACGAACGCATACCCTAATAAACTCTGACTACTACTCCTAATATGATGGAGAAAAATAACACAAACAGAATAGGAATACTAGCAGTTCAGAGAAATCATGGTGTATAGTTGGACTTGTTTTTGCATGATTAATTGTAGGTGTTATAAATCTAGTCAATTTTTAATTGAAATAGTTCTCCATGTGTTTTTAATGTTAACAAATATGTGAATTCCTCTCTCCCTTTCTCTGTAGCCTATTCAGCAAATGTATTTTTAAATGCACATATAGAACACTACCTGGTATCACACCTACATTCTTGTGAGGAGGCTAATTTGGCAAATACAATTTGTGAGAAATGATCACTCCTGTTAAACTCTGTTGGAACTGAAAATTTAACCTAGGGGTGTGTTTCCTAGAAGAACAACATTATACATAAATCCATGTTCTAAAAGAAATAATTTTGCATCTGTGGAAGATATATATTTCATGATAAATTTCGATTGCTAATTTATTGTCTGTGTGTGTTTTTTTTGTATATATATATACACTCTCCAGATTTTTCAAAATATGAAATATATGTGTCTTATATACACTCACTAAATTCATTCATGTTCATGTATATGGATTTATAATCAACTTTTCACAAGATCATTCTCAGAAATATTCATCCACCTGAAATACATATTGTTTGCAGTACTGAAAACTAACTTCAGTTAATGTTGCATACAAATACTAATACTTCTACAGTAACTGAACCAGTTTAACATCAATGCAAGTACATTCCTATGTGACATGATGTGTATTTTGAAATTTATTTTAATTCAACACTGGTACATTACTATTTCTTCAATTTATGCACATCATAGGATACATATTTCATCCACAAGTTAGCAAACTTATAGGCATTTGTTTCACTTTCAATCACTTCCTGCTTCAGAACACATGGATTCTTCCAGGTTTCTTGACTGGTCTTATCATGAGACTTCTTTCCAAATACATTATTTTTGATTTCCTTTATCACTTTTGAAGCAAAACTGACACTCACTTCATGATAAACCATAACTATAATATCACCATTAGATGTATAACTGGATGGAAGGAATGATTTCATATCAATATAGTATTTCTTATATATATTCTGATATCAGTTTAATCCATTATTTAAAGTGGAACCAGTTATATTATTTATTCACTATATGGTCTATTCATGCATTATCTCTATATTCATAGACACAGTGTACACCTCTTAGTATGCCCACTACTAATTTATTCGTCTTCTAAATATTGCTCCCAGAAATGGTGGAAGAAATACTCATGTCACCTGATCTACATATGCATGTTACCACAGTAATATTCTGGACACAAAATGCAAAAGTCACACATATGATTGTACCAAAGCCTAAATGGAAACTGAACATGGATTACTAAAAACATCCATATCCAGGTTGCCTAATGCTCTCAAATGTCAATCCTATTGGTGACCACATTTTTGTTTCTTCCTAAGATTATATATTCAACCTCAAAACTGTTGGAAATGTCTAGTTTTTTCACTCACTTTATACTTTGCCTGATTTCCTAATGTCTCTATTGATATCTACTTTCCTACATATTTTTCCCAGTTCAACATTGTGACTGACCCTTCACATGTGATGACATTGACATTCACTCTCTAACCAAAACCCTATTGCTAATGAACTTTGGTCCAAATCCTATACTCTATCTTCTTCCAAAACATACTGACTATCTTCCTGATCCTATCGACTATCCCTTTTTGAGTGGATGTACTCTACTACATTCAATCATCCGAGGTACAAGGTCCTATGCCATTGTATATCGATTTTTCTGCAATATGTATGCAGAACGTAATTCAAAGCTACGTGTCCCAATCTATTGCCCAATGCACTTCTGAGTTTCAAATCTTACCTAGATTTCTGTTTCCATACTTATATTTAACCACTATATTTCTATATATTGCAGGTTCCCAATACCATTATTCATCCCGCAGAATGATTCCTAACCCAAATCGAACCTGTTATTAACCCTAACCATACACTGTTGCCTCAATCTAACATTACAAAAGAGCAGGGACAGGGCTATTCTTTCAATAAGGGATGTAGGTGATCTTCCAACTGCTGAGAACCTCAAAGTTCGATGTAGAAATTATCCCTGGAGAAGATGTAGGCAGCTATGAAGGACCTGAATGAGCAAAAGCCATCTTCCATGGCAAACAACCTGCACAGGACGAAGGGATGTGTATGCATCAGACTCTCTCTTCTTAATGTAGAGAAGATGGACCTAACCAGGCCTTCGTGGAGAGCTGTTCCATGGTGTCTATTTTGATATACCATTCTAACTAGTCAAATTGTCACAGGAAGTAGGGGCACCCTCCAACTCATGGGACCATTGTAAGCAAGTGTTAGGACAAAGTTGTTGCCAAGGCAGTGGCCTCATTCAGTTCCAAAGAAAGTGACATACCTCATTTTCTTGGTGATGGAACTCTCTGAAATTGGGATGCAAGAAGCCAGGCACCAAGAGCCAGTCCCAGTCCCAGTCCCAGTGGGCTCACTTGTTTGGATTTACCAAGTACAGAGTCAGACCTTCTTGGTACCTACTGATGTGAGGATGGCCAAATGCCAGTAGAGCTCTGAAGAGGGGCCTTTCTTGAGACAGCAGGTTGTGGCTAACCACTGGCTCCTCCCAGAATAACAGAGTTGGCCAAGGAGACAAGATCTGAGACCAGACAGGCCATTTCAAGTGGAACATAGTATGGCCCACCAGTCAGAGGACACTCCAGATAGTTAAAGACCTATTTTTGGGAAGGAGGTGCCTTTTTGGTTGTGGGTGTGAGTTTGTGGTTTTGTTTCATGTTCTGAGAATAGGTAGGAAAGGTGGTTGCTTTGGTTTGGAGTCGACTTTTTCTAGTAAGTCTTTAGACAAGGCGAGTGTTTCTATGTCTGTGTAGCCACTGTGTCCGTGGTTTTAGACATTAGAAACGAGAATGCATCAATGGAGGTGTCCTGTCTAGTAGAAAGATTCACAGCATTCATCCTGCACAATTGATTAATGGACTGTTGCTTGCCTTATGGATGGGAAACACCTACTAACTTCCTAAGTTGCTGTTTTCTTCCTGAATTCTGGCCACTCTCCAGAATAGTATCATGGTTTATTGTTCAAGATATGTACCACCTCCAAACTCTGTGACATGGCCATGTCCTTGATAGCTGAAGGGAATGGGAACATCTCAGAAAACTCAGATACCAGTGTGACCAGTAAAGTCTCAGTGGAGAAACCCTGCTTGGCTCCATTTGCTTATCTATGTTTCTGTTGCCTTGAATGTCAGGAAGGTCTTTGCCTCAGGCCACCCCTTTGTGAAGCCTGAAGAAATAGTTTTCAAATGGAAATGAATGGGCATCACCTGTGGCTCTTTGCTTAATTGCTCTGGAAAGGGATGTGTCTTAATCAGACACTAGGCCCTGTTTGAGGCTGTGGCTAAAATTCTCAGCTCCTGATAGATCTAAAGAAGATCCCATGTGTGCATCCAAACCAAAATGGCAAAAAATCTGTCATTGTGGATGAAGTCTCTTGCCTTCTTCTGTTTGGTTCCTGACCTCCATCAAGTGAGAATAGGGATCCTTTGGATCAAATGAGTTCTTCAAATTCCTGCAGAACTGCTTGGGTTGTCTCATGATGCCAAATCACATAAAGAATCTATACCTGACAGTCATTAGGCCTCAAATTGGAGAAGCAGAGCAGTATTTATGGCAGGCCTATTTGATCACTCCTGGTTCATAAGAAGGGTGAACAGGCCACCCTTACTTTGGACATATCAGGGGCAAGGGTGCATTATTTGGACACTGTCTTGGGCTGCGCCACTCTTGGAAACCTGCAGCCAGAGTTAATGATGAGTGTTTATATGGTTAAAGATAAGGGCAATGTGGGAATGTTTTGGTTTTAAATGTGGTCATTTTTGTGGCGTTTGGAATAGATGACTGGGTCCACATGGGCTTGAACTCTGGTGCGATTCCCCTTAGAAACTGATTTCTGAAACTGACCTCAGAGAAGTATTGCCATGAGTTGTGTTGGGATTGTAGGAGGCCATGCATAAGAGTCGCCCTTGAAACCTGAGATCTAGGCCCAGGAAAGCTTTCAACAGAGCACTGAGAATCTCAGCAAGGATATCACATGATTTTATTCTGAAAAACTTGGCAGCCACAGTTAAGAGTCAAAACACACAAGGACCTCACATTATAGACCTTAAAGGGCCTGGCTTCATGTGACCTTTTGGGCACACTCTGAGAAACCTTGCCTGTGAGAGTTCCTCAGAGCTTTCATTGAAATGAGCTTCCTCACCATTTAATGGTTCTGGGATGAATGGAAACCCCAAAGTGCCTTCAACTTCATTCTTGAAAAATGGATAGATAAATATCATAAAATTTTTGAAATTCCCAATGACCAGGTGGCACTGGATAACCATTGGATGTCCCATTGCTGATCATGAGTGTACCAGACAGTGCCTTGATTTACTGGGTTTCTTGAAAATGGTGTAGAACAGAGATGCCAGTAAGTTAGAGCGTGCTGAGTAGTGGGCCTAGAGCAGTGGTGTGCAGGTGTGTGATAATACATCTGTGGTGTGGCCATGTGGATATTACATTGGCTTCCAAATTGCTTGTGACTGACTTCGTGCAGCCAGCAGACCATTATATGAAATGGCATCTTGTAATATGGAGAGGTTTCAGGGCAATGTTCAGAATCAGGTTGGTATGGTCAAGGGGACAAGCAATGTGGGATAGAAGCCAAGTTGGGGCATTCTCCTGCAGACCCTGACCCACCACATGTTACAGGACTCCCTCCAGCACTGTTTCCCAGTTGAATTCCTTGTATGTCGTGAAGCAAATACAAAACACCCAGTGCAGCAGCAAGAAACACCAGGAAAAGTGGAGGATGACCAAATGGCTTCAAAGTCCACATGGGGAGACACTTAGCCCCCAGTGACCACAGTTTAGCTACAAAGAGTGAATTCAGCACTGCAGCCTCATGTTCATTGGAAAATAAGAAACCATGTCCTCCAGGTCACATAGATGCAGACCAAACTTTGATGGTCTCACTACAAAGGAAGTTAAGCTCCTGACAACAACATATATTTCAACTACCCAAACTCAGAGGCAGTTTCTCAAGAAGTCTTTAGGCCAGCATAGCTCCATGTTTGTGGAGGGTTTACACTGTCCTTTACTTTTGGAAACTGTTCTACCACCTCCATAGTTGTGTAATGCTGAGCATTTTCCAGTCCAGATATGTATTCACATATTTTCTAACTCTTCTCCTCTAATTGTGTCATACTATGGGCGAAGATAATTTCAAGGCATTCTTCTGGATGAGAGTGGGAATATTTTTTGTAGCACATATTTTCATGCTTATTAGATTCATTTTCCTATTTTCTACTTGAAATACTGAATCCCTGACACTAACCCATAACCTACTATACTCTGACTACTAATCCTAATATGATGGAGAAAAATAACTCAAACAGAATAGAAATACAAGCATATCAGAGGAGGCATAGTGTATAGTTGGACACGGCTTTTGCGTGACAAAGTGTTGGTGTTATAAATCTAGTCAATTTGTAATTGATATAGTTCTCCATGTGTTTTTAAAGTTAACAAATATGTGAATTCCTCTCTCCCATTCTATGTAGCCTATTCAGCACATCTATTTTTATATGCATATATAGAATCCTACCTGGTATCACACGTACATTCTTGTCAGGTGTCTGACTTGGCAGATACAAATTGTGAGAAGTGATCACTCCTCCTAAACACTGTGGGATCTGAAAATTCATCCTCTCTGTGAGCTTCCTAGTTGAACAATATTATACATAATTCCATGTTCAGGAAAATGAATATTTTTCGATCTGTGGATGATATATATTTCATGATGAATTTCGATTGGCATATATACTACTACTTTTTAATGTGTGTGTGTGTGTGTGTGTGTGTATACACACTCCAGATGTTTTAAAATATTAAATATATGTGTCTTATTATACACTCCTTAATTTCATTCTAGTTCATGTATGTGGATTTATAGTCAACATTTCACAAGATTATTCTCGGAAATATTCAACCACCTGAAATACTATTTGTTTCCTATTACTGAAAATTAACTTCAGTGAATCGTGAATACAAATCCTAATATTTCTACAATAATTGACCCAGTTTCTCATTAATGCAAGTAGATTCCTATGGGACATGATGTGTATTTTTATGTTCATTCTTATTCACCACTGGTATTTTACTATTTCTTCAGTTTATGCACATTATAAGATATATATTTCATCCACAAGTTACAAAATTATAGGCATTTGTTTCACTTTCAATCATTTTCTGCTTTGAAACACATGTATTCCTCCATGTTTCTTGACTGGTCTTCTCATGAGACTTCTTTCCAAATACATTATTTTCGATTTCCATAATCACTTTTGAAGCAAAACTCACACACCCTTCATGATAATCCATAACCCCAATATTACCATTAGATGTATAACTGGTTGGAATGAATGATTTTGTATCAATATAATATTTCTTATATATTTTCAGATATCAATTCAATCCATGATTTAAAGTGAAACCAGTTATATTATTTATTCACTGTACAGTCTATTCATGCTTTTTCTTTATATTCATAGACACAGGGTACACCTCTTTGTAAACCCAATACTAATTTATACGTCTTCAAATTATTGGTCTCAGAAATGATGGAAGAAATACTCATGTCACCTTATCTACATATACATTTTATCACAGTAATATTTGGACACAAAAAGAAAAGGCCACACTTATGTTTGTACCAAAGCCTAAATGTAAAGTGAATATGGATTACTAAAAACATCCATGTCCAAGTTGCCTAATGCTCTCAAAAATCAATCCTATTTGTGACAATATATTTGTTTCTTCCTAAGATTATATATTCAAATTCAACCCTGTTGAAAACATCTAATCCTTTCTCTCACTTTATACTTTTCCTGATTTCATAATGTCTCTATTGATTGCTTTCCTACATATTTTCCCCAGTTCATCATTGTGACTGACGCTTCACATGTGCTGACATTTCCATTCACACTCTAATCGAAACCCTATTGCTAAGAAACTTTTGTTCCAAATCCTATAATCACTCTTCCTCCTAAACCTACTGACTATCTTCCTAATCCTACCTATTAACGCTTTCTGACTGGATGTTCTCTTCTACATTCAATAATCCAAGGTACAGGGTCTTATGCCATTGTATATCGATCTCTCTGAGACATCTCTGCAGAACATAATTCAATGCTAAGTATCACAATCCCTTGATCGCAATGCTAAGTATCACAATCCCTTGAAGCCCAATCCCCTTCTGGGCTTCAAATTTTACTTAGATTTCTGTTTTCCTACATACATTTCACCTCATTATTCTTGTACAATTATTCATCCAGCAGAATAATTTCTAACCCAAATCGAACATGTTATTAACCCTAACCATACACTGTTCCCTCAATCTAACTTTACAGAGGAGCAGGGACAAAGTTGGTCTTACAATATAGGAATGTAGGGGATCTTCCACCTGCTGAGAACCACAAAATTCCATGCAGAAATGATCACTGGAGAAGATGTAGGCAGCTATGAAGGACCTGAGAGAGCAAAAGTCATCTTCCCTGGCAAACAACATGGTCAGAATGAAGGGTTGTTTCTGAATCAGCCTCTCTCTTTTTAATGTAGAGAAGATGGACCAAACCAGGCCTGTGTGGAGAGCTGCTCCCGGGTGCCTTTGGTTGATATAGCATTCTAACTTGTGAAAGTGTCACAGGAAGTAGGGGCAGCCTCTTTCTCATGGTAGCCTTGGAAGCAACTGTTAGGACAAAGAGGTTGCCAAGGCAGTGATCTGATTCAGTTCCTGAAGGAAGTGACCTCACATCACTTCTTTGGTGTTGGAACTCTCTGAACTTGGGATCCAGGAAGACAGGAACCCATAGCCAGTCCAGTCCCAGTCCCAGTGGTCTCCTTGTTTGGATTTACCAAGGACACAGACATTCATTTTTGGTACCTACTGATGTGAGGATGTCCAAAACGCAGGAAAGCTCTGAAGAGGGTTTTTCCTGAGAAAGCAGGTAGTGGCACACTGCTGGCTCCTGACAAATTCACAGAGTTGCACAAGGAAAGCAGGTCTGAGACAGGAAGGCCATTTATTTGGAACATACTATGGCCCACGAGTCAGTGGAAACTCCAGATAGTCACAGACCTACTTGGGGGAAGGAGGTGTCTTTGTGGGTGTGGGTGGGGATTTGTGAATTTGTCTCATGTTCTGAGAATAGGTAGGAATGGCGGTTTGTTTGTTTTGGCGGGACCTGTTTGTAGTAAGTCGTTTGACAAGGCATGTGTTTGGATATCAGTGTATCCCACTGTGCCCCTGGTTGTAGACATTAGAAAAGAAAATGCATCAATGGATGAGTCCTGTCTAGTTGAAATCTTCTCAGCATTCATCCTGCCCGATTTATGAATGGACTGTGGCTTGTCTTATAGATGGGCAACACCTACTATCTTCCTAAGTTCCTGTTTTCTTCCTGAATTGTGGGCACTCTCCAGAATAGACTGATGGTTTTGTGTCCAAAATATGTACCACCTCCAAGCTCTGTGACATGGCCATGTACTACATAGCTGAAGGGAATGGTGAGCATCTCAGAAAACTCAGATATCAGTGTGACCAGGAAAGTCTCAGTGGAGAAACCCTGCTTTGGGAATTTTGCTTACCTATTGTTCTGTTGCACTGAATGTCAGGAACATCTTTGCCTCAGGCCACCCCTTTGTGAAGCATGAAGAAAACAGTTTTCAAATGGAAATAAATGGGCATCACCTGTGGCTCTTTGCTTAATTGCTTTGGAATGGGATGTGTCTGATTCAGGCTCTTGGCCCCCTGTGAGGCTGTGGCCTAGATTCTCAGAACCTGAGGGATCTAAAGAAAGATCTCTTGTGTATCCAAAACCAAAATGGCCAAAAGAGCAGTCATTGTGGATGAAGTCTCTCGAATTCTTCTAAGGATCCTGACCTCCATCAAGTGAGAATCAAGATCTTTTTGGTCAAATGAGTTTTTCAAAGCCCTGAAGAGGCTAGCCCAGAGGTGCTTGGTTTTTCTCATGACTCCATTTAACATTAAGAATCTAAACCGAAGAGTCAGTAGGCCTAAAATTGGAAAATCGAAGCAGTATTAACAGCAAGCCTTTTTGATCACTCATGGTTCACCGGAAGGGTGTCCAGGCCACCATGACTTTAGGCAAATGAGGGGCAAGGGAGCTTATTTTGGATACTGTCTTAGGCTGCGCAACTCATGAAAACCACCAGCCAGTGGTTATGATGTGTGTCTATATGGAAGAAGATGAGGGCCATGTGGGAGTGTTTTGGTTTTAATTGTGGTCATTTGTGTGGCGTTTGGAAGAGATGACTGGGTCCACCTGGGATTGAACTCAGGTGTGATTTACCTTAGAGACTGAGTTCTGGAACTGACCTCAGAGAAGTATTGCCATGAATTGTGTTGGGATTTTAGCAGGCCATGCATGAGAGTCACCCTTGGAAACTGAGATCTAAGCCCAGGGTTCCTTTCCACAGAGCACTGAGAATCTCAGCAAGGATATCACATGATTTTATTTTGAAAGACTTGACAGCCATAGTTGAGAGTCAAAACACACATGGACCTCACATTGTAGACCTCAATGGGCCTGGCTTCATGTGACCTTGGGCCACTCTTTGGGAAGCCTTTCCTGTGAGAGTTCTCCAGAGCTTTCATCGAAATGAGCTTACTCAATATTTAATGGCTCCTGAATGAATTTAAACCCACAGTGCCTCCAACTTCATCCTTCAAAAATGGCTAGATAACTACCACCAAATTTTGAAATTCCCATGACCAGGTGGCACTGGAGAACCTTTGGATGTCTTGTTGCTGATCATGAGTGTACCAGAAAATGCCTTCATTGACTGCGTTTCATGAAAATGGTGTAGAACAGAGATGCCAGTAAGTTGGAGCCTGCTGAATAGTGGGCCTAGAGCAGTTGTGTGCAGGTGTGTGACAATACATCTGTGGTGGGGTCATGTGGATCTTACATTGGCTTTCAAATGGCTTGTGACTGACATGGTGCAGCTAGCAGAACTTTGTATGTAAAGGCATCATGTTACATGGAGAGTTTTCAGGGCAATATTCAGAATCAAGTTCCTATGGTAAAGGGGGCAAGCAATGGGGGATAGAAGCCTGGTTGGTGCATTCTCCTGCAGACCTTGACACACCATACGTTACAGGACTCCCTCCAGCATTGTGTCCCAGTTTAACTCTTTGTATGTCATGAACCAAATACAAAACACCCACTGCAGCAGCAAGAAACACCACGAAAAGTGGAGCATGACCAAATGATTTCAAATTCCAGACGGGGAGACACTTATCCCCCAGTGGCCACAGTTTAGCTACAAAGAGTGAATTCAGCACTGCTGCCTCATGTTCATTGGACAATAAGAATTTATGTCCTCCAGGTCACAAAAATGCAGACCCAAGTTTGATGGTCTCACTACAAAGGAAGCTAAAGCTTCTGACAACAACATATATTTCAAGTACCCAACCTCATTGTCAGTATCTCCAGAAGTGTTTAGGCCAGCAGAGTTCCATGTTTGTGGAGTTTTACCCTGTCCCTAAGGTTTGGAAACGTCTTTTCCACCTCAAAGGTTGTGAACTACTGAGCATTTTCCATTCTACGTATGTATTCACAGATTTTCTAACTCTTCTCCTCTAATTGTTTCTTACATGGGGCGTGGTTATTTCAGACCATTGTTCTGAATGAGAGTGGGAATTTTTTGTGTGTAGCACATATTTGCATACACATTGGATTCATTTTCCAATTTTCCATTCGAAATACTGAATCCCTGACACGAACCCATACCCTACTAGACTCTGACTACTAATTCTAATATGATGCAGAAAAGTAACACAAACAGAATTGAAATACAAGCAGTTCAGACGAGGCATGGTGTATAGTTGATCTTGCCTTTTTCATGATAAATGTTAGGTGTTATAAATCCAGTCTATTTTTAATTGAAATAGATCTCCATGTGTTTTTAAAGTTAACAAATATGTGAATTCCTGTCTCCCTTTGTCTGTAGCCTATTCAGCAATGTATTTTTATATGCACATATCAAATCCTACCTGGTGTCACACCTACATTCTTGTGAGGTGACTGACTTGGGAGATACAATTTGTGAGAAGACATCACTCCTCCTAAACGCTGTTGGAACTGAAAATTCAAATAATGGGTGAGCTTCCTAGTAGAACAACATTATACATAAATCCCTGTTAAGAAAATTGAATATTTTTGGATCTGTGATTGATGTATATTTCATGGTGAATTTCGATTTGCATATATGTTGCTACATTTTAATATCTGTGTGTGTGTGTGTGTATACACACACACACCCACACACTCTCCAGATTTTTCAAAATATGAAATATATGTATCTTATTTACACTCCCTAAATTCATTTATGTTCAAGTATGTGGATTTAAAATCAACTTTTCACAAGATTTTTCGCAGAAATATTTATCCACCTGAAATACATATTTGTTTCCTAGTACTGAAAACTACCTTCAGTGAATGGTACATACAAATCCTGTTGATAGCCACAGCCAAGGTTCTCCAGTAAGGACCATATGTACTTTTGAACAACCAAAGGCAGGCATGGTCCCTAAGCCACACGCTTGTTGTTTAAACAGAGAGGGGGAGATGTTGAGAGCCACAGCCAAAGGGGCCCCAGGAAACCTCCAACTGCCAGCAAACTTCCAGCTGCTGGCTGATGATTGGCTCACAGCGGCCCCAGCAACATCTAGCTCATTGGCTCCTCTGTGGTGATGCTCACTGCAGATGCTCATTGAGCTGTTTCCCTGCCCATTCAGACTGCCTGTGGATGATTGGCTCACAGAGGCCCCAGCAACATCTAGCTGATTGGCTCCTCTGTGGTGATGCTCAATGGGATGTTTCCTTGCCCTTTCAGACAACGGAGCTGCTCATTGGTGGACTTTTTTGGCTCCGCCCATGTGACCCAGCCAATCGGCCTCAAAAGGAGGAGGCTTGTGGTTGAGGGAGAGGCTTGTGGGAAGACTGTGGTGGCAGTTGGGCTCTGAGGGTTTTTCCTGAAAAGCTGTTTTGTTTGGTTTGTGTGGTTCTAAAAATAAAGTTCGTTTCTTTTGACAGTTGGCTCCTGAATTGTGCCCAGCCAGACTGATGATAATCATGTAAAATGTTGATTTTAAATCCACATACATGAACTTGAATGAATTTAGGGAGTGTATAATAAGACACATTTATTTCATATTTTGGAAAATCTGGAAAATCTCGTGAATATATATATATATATATATATATATATATATATATATATATACATATATATATAAAAAAAAATATATATATATATACATATATACATATATATACATATATATACATATACACACACACACAACAATAAAATGTAGCAATATATATGCCAATCAAAATTTATCATGAAATATATATCATCCACATATCTAAAAATATTCATTTTACTGAACATGGATTTATGTATGATGTTGTTCACTAGGAAGCTCACCCATAGGTTGAATTTTCAGTTCCATCAGTATTTAGGGGAAGTTATCTATTCTCATAATTTGTATATTCCAAAGTCAGTGAGCTCACAAGAATGTACGTGTGTTACCAGGTAGGAGTCTATATATGCATAAAAATATACATGTTCTAAAGAGGCTACAGAGAAAAGGAGACAGGAATTTACATATGTGTTAACTTTGAAAACTCATGGAGAAATTTTACAATGAAAAGTTGACTAGATTCATAACACATATCCTTGATAAAGGAGAAGGAAAATCCAAGTATACACCATGCCTCCTACAAAAAGCCTGTATTTCTATTCTGTTAGGTTTCTTTTTCTCCATCATTTTAGGATAAGTAGTCAGAGTCTAGTAGGGTATGGGTTAGTGTCGGGAATTCAGTATTTCAAATGGAAAATAGGATAATGTATCCAATGTGTATGCAAATATGTGCTACACAATAATCTTCCCACTCTCACCTAGAACAATGCCTTGACATTACCTTTGCCCCAAGTGAGACACAATTAGAGGAGAAGAGTAAGAAAATCTGTGAATACATATCTGGAATGGAAAATTCTCAGGAGTTCTCAACCTGGGAGCAGGTAGAGGAGTTTCCAGAAGTAAGGAACTGGGTAAACACTCCACAACCATGGAGGTCTGCTGGAAAAAAGACTTCTGGAGAAACTGCCTCTGAGGTGTGGCACTTGAAATATATGTTGTTGTCAGTAGCTTTGTCTTCATTTGTAGTGAAACCATCAAAGCTGGGTCTGAATCTATGTGACCTGGAGAACATGGTTTCTTGTTTTCCAATGAACCTGAGGCAGCAGTGCTGATTTTTCTCTTTGTAGGTAAACAGAGGCCACTGGGCCAAAGTGTCTAACTGTGTGGACGATGAAGCCATTTAGTCATCCTTCAATTTTCATGGTGTTTCTTGGTGCTGAACTGGGAGTTTGGTATTTGCTTCAAGAAATACAAGGAGTTCAACTGGGACATAGTGTTGGAGGGAGTTCTGTGACATGTGGTGGGTCAGAGTCTCCAGGAGAACGCACCAATCCGGCTTCTATCCCACATAGCTTGCCCCCTTGACCATAGCAACCTGATTCTGAACATTGCCCTGAAACCTCTCCATATAACAAGATGCCTTTGCATATAAGGGTCTGCTGGGTGCACCATGTCAGCTAAAAGCCATTTGGAAATCAATGGCAGATCCACATGGCACCACCATAAATATTTTATCACACACCTGCACACCACAGTTCTGGGCCAAATACTCCGCAGTCTCCATCTAACCGGCATCTCTGTTCTACACCACTTTCATTATACCCAATCAATCAAGGCACTGTCTGGTACACTAATGATGAGCAACAGAACATCAAAGGTTCTCCAGTGCCACCTCATCATGCGAATTTCAAAAATTTCATGGTATTTATCTAGCCATTTTACAAGGATGAAGTTGGAGGCATTATTTGTTTCAATTCTTTCAGGAATTATTCAATGTTGAGTAAGCTCATTTCAAGGAATGTTCTTGAGAACTCTCACAGGCAAGGCTTTCCAAAGAGTGGCCAAATAGTCACATGAAGCCAGGCCAATTGAGGTCTACAATGTGAGGTCCATGTGTGTTTTGACTCTCAACTATGTCTGGCAAGTATTTCAAAATAATATCATATGATATTCTGTCTGAGATTCCCAGTGCTCTGTGGAAAGCCACCCCGGGCCTAGATCTCAGTTTCAACGGGCGACTCTCATGGGTGGCTGCCTAAAATCCCAACACAAATCATGGCAATACTTCTCTGAGGTAAGTTCCAGAACTCAGTCTCTAAGGGGAATCACACCAGAGTTCAAGCCCTGGTGGACCCAGTCATCTCTTCCGACTGCCACATAAATGACCACAAGGAAAACCAAAAAACTCCCAAATGGCCCTCATCTTCTTCCATATAGACGCTCATCATAACCTCTGGCTAGACGTTTCCTTGAGGGGCACAGCCCAAGACAGTGTCCAAAATAATCTCCCTTTCCTCTCATTTGCCTAAAGTCAAGGTGGCCTGGAGACCCATTCTGTGAATCAGGAGTGATCAAATAACCCTGACTTTAGTACTGCTCTGCTTCTCTAATTTGAGGCCTACTGTCTGTGGAGTATAGATTCTTGATGTGAATTGGAGTAATGAAAAAACCCAATAACCCATTGGCTACCCTCTGCAGGGTTTTGAAGAACTCATTTGACCCAATAAATCCCTATTCTCATTTTATGGAGGTCAGGAACCTTACAGAGGAAGGTGAGAGACTTCATCCTCAATGAATGCTTTTTGGGCCATTTTGGTTTTTGATGTGCCTTCTGGAATGTTACATATGTTTTTTTTTTTTTTTTTTTTTTTTTTGGTTTTAGTGCCTTCTGGAATGTTACATAATTTTTTTCTTTAGACATTATTGCCAGAGTTCCTATCTTCATCCCAGTGCAGGTGAAATCAAAGATAATTCCAATCTACAGCTTCTGCAATAGCCATCCCTGTACTGCTTGCAGAACTTGCCTGGACACATGTGAACTCACCTAAATGCATTGTGAACTATCTGTTGGTGCAGCGACTTGTCGTAGTGTTGGGGTATATTTGCTGATGATGTCATCGGTGGTACAATTTTTCCAAAAGGAGCCGTCAATTGGCTTGGTGTATCTTCCTCCCTTCTGCGTGTCATGATCGTCCAGCTAAAATTTGGGGGGCCAACAGAGGTGAGGCAAAGAACCTCACCCACCCCCGCTGGTACAAAGACCTCTCCACAGGTGTGGCTCTATACTGGACGGGTAGTCAGTGACGGGTAAGATCCAATTGCAATGGTACCAACTTAACGGGTAAAGACCATATGTACTATTGGACAACCTAAGGCAGGCACGGTCCCTAAGCCACATGCGTGTTGTTTAAACAGAGAGGGGAAGATGTTGAGAGCCACAGCCGAAGGGGCCCCAGCAAAATTCCTGCTGCCAGCAAACTTCCAGCTGCCGGCTGATGATTGGCTCACAGCGGCCCCAGCAACAACTAGCTGATTGGCTCCTCTGCGGTGATGCTCAATGGGCTGTTTCCCTGCCCTTTCAGACCACAAAACTGCTCATTGGGGGACTTTTTTTGACTTTGCCCACATGACCCAGCCAATCGGCCTCAAGAGCAGGAGGATTGTGGGAGGCGGAGAGAGGCTCATGTGGGAGGGAGAGGTTTTGGGAAGCCAGTGGTGGCAGTTGGGGCTCTGAAGGTTTTTCCTGAGAGGCTGTTTTGTTTGGCGTGTGTGGTTCTAAAAATAAAGTTCGTTTCTTTTGGCAAGTGGCTCCTGATTGTGCCCAGCAAGACTGCGGCATTATCCTAATATTTCTACAATAACTGACCCAGTTTAACATCAATGCAAGTAGATTCCTGTGGGAGAGGACATGATGTGTGTTTTGACGTTCATTTTTATGTAACAGTGGTACATTACTATTTCTTCAGTTTATGCACATCATAGGATATATATTTGATCCACAAGTTCACAAATATATAGGCATTTGTTTCACTTTCAATCACTTTCTGCTTCAAAACACATGTATTCCTCCAGGTTTCTTGACTGGTCTTTTCATGAGACTTCTTTCCAAACACATTATTTCCGATTTCCATAATCACTTTTGAAGCAAAACTCACACATTCTTCATGAAAAACCATAATGCTGATATAACCATTAGATATATTACTGGTTGGAATGAAGGATTGTATATCAATGTAAGATTTTCTGTATATTTTCAGATATCAATTCAATCCATTATTTAAAGTTAGAACCAGTTATAATATTTATTTACAGTATGGTCTATTCATGCATTATTTCTATAATTATAGACACAGTGTACACCATTTTTACCTCCAAAAATAATTTATACGTCTTCAAAATATTGCTCCCAGAAATGGTGGAAGAAATACTCATGTCACCTGATCTACATATACATTTTACCACAGTAGTATTCTGCACACAGAAAGAAGAGGTCAAACTTATGTTTGTACCAAAGCCTAAATGAAAAGTGAGCATGGATTACGGAAAACATCCATGTCCATGTTGCCTAATGCTCTCAAAAGTTCATCCTATTGGTGACTACATGTTTGTTTCTTCCTAAGATTATATATTCAAACTCAAGCCTGTTGAAAATGTATAATTCTATCACTCACTTTATACTTTGCCTGATATCCTAATGTCAATTGATATCTGCATTCCTACTTTTTTCCCCAGTTCATCCTTTTGACAGACTCTCCACATGTGCTGACAATTACATTCACTCTATCCGAAACCCTACAGCTAAAGATCTTTTTATCCAAATCCTATACTCACTCTTCTTTCAAAACCTACCAACTATCTTACTAATCCTACAAATTATCCCTTTTTGACTGGATGTTCTCTTCAACATTCAATAAACCAAGGTACAAGTAATTATGCCATTGTATATCGATTTATCTGAGACATCTGTGCAGAATATAATTCAAAGCTAAGAATCCCAGCTAAGGGTCCAATGCAATTCTGGGCTTCAAATATTACCTAGATGTCTGTTTTCATACTTATAATTCACTTATATTCTTATAAATATCGCACGTTCCCAATACCATAATTCATCCCGCAGAATGATTCCTAACCCAAATGGAACATGTTATGAACCCTGACCATACACTGTTCTCTCAATCTAACTTTACTGAAGAGCAGGGACAGAGTTGGTCTTTCAATACAGAAATTAGGGGATCTTCCACTTGCTGAGAACCTCCAAGGTCATTAAAGAAATGATCCCAGGATTAAATGTAGGCAGCTATGAATGACGTCAGAGAGCAAAAGTCATCTTCCATGACAAACAACCTGGTTAGCATGAAGGGATGTGTCTGAATCAACATTTCTTTTCTTAATGTATAGAAGATGGACCAAACCAGGCCTATCTGGAGAGCTTTTTTTGGGTGCCTATGGTTGATATACCATGCAAAATTGTGAAAGTTTCACTGGAAGTAGGGGCAGCCTCCAACTCATTGGACTCTTGGAAGCAACTGTTAGGACAAATTGGTTGCCAAGGCAGTAACCTGTTTCAGTTCCTGAAGGAAGTGACCTACGTCACTTCCTTGGTGAAGGAATTCTCTGAACTTGGGATCCATGAAGACAGGCACCCAGAGCCAGTCCCAGTCCCAGTCCCAGTGGGCTCACTTGTTCGGTTTTACCAAGGACAGGGTCAGTCTTTCTTGGTACCTACCTATGTGAGGATAGCCAAAGGCCAGGAGAGCTCTGAAGAGGGACCTTTTCTGAGAAAGCAGGTAGTGGCTCACCGCTGGCTCCTGACAACTTCACAGAGTTGGCCAAGGAGACCAGATCTGAGTCAGGACAGGACATTTCGGGAGAACATTGTATGGCCCACCAGTCAGAGGACACTCTGGATACTCACAGACCTACTTGGGGGAAGGAGGTGCCTTTCTGGGAGTGGTTGTGGTTTTGTGGTTTTGTCACATGTTCTGAGAATAGGTAGAAAATGCGGTTTGTTTGGTTTGGATTGCACTGTTTCTAGTAAGTCGTTTGACATGTGAGTGTTTCTATGTCTGTGTATCCCACTGTGTCTGTGGTTGTAGACATTAGAAAAGAGAATGAATTAATGGATGTGTCCTGTCTAGTAGAAAGCTTCCTGGCATTCATCCTGCCCAATTGATGAATGGACCGCGGCTTGCCTTCTGGATGGGCAAAACCTACTATCTTCCTAAGATCCTGTTTTCTTCCTGAATTCTGGCCACTCTCCAGAATAGGCTCATGGTTTTGTGTCCAAGATATATACAACCTCCAAGCTCTGTGACATGACCATGTACTTGATAGCTAAAGTGAATGGGGAGCATCTCAGAAAACTCAGATATCAGTGTGACCAGGAAAGTCTCAGTGGAGAAACCCTGCTTTGGGTCTTTTGCTTACCTGTTTTTCTGTTGCCCTAAATGTCAGGAAGGTCTTTGCCTCTGGCCACCCCTTTGTGAAGCCTGAAGAAAACAGTTTTCAAATGAAAATGAATGGGCATCACCTGTTGCTCTTTGCTTAATTGCTTTGTAAAAGAATGTGTCTGAATCAGCCTCTTGGTTCTGTGTGAGGTTGTGGCTTAGATTCTCAGCACCTGATGCATCTAAAGATAGATTCCATGTGTGCACTCAAAACAGAAATGGCAAATGAGTCTCTTGCCTTCCTCTATTAGATTCCTGACCTTCATCAAGTAAGAATCAGGATCCTTTAGTTCAAATGAGTTCTTTGAACCCCTGCAGAAGTGCTTGGGTTTGCTGATGAGTCCAAATCACATAAAGAATCTATACCTGACAGTCAGTAGGCCTCAAATTGGAAAAGCAGAACAGTATTAACTACATCCCTATTTGATCAGTTCTGGTTCACAGGAAGGGTGTGTAGGCCACCCTGACTTTCGGCAAATTAGGGGCAAGGGAGCTAATTTTGGACGGTGTCTTGGTCTGCGCCCCTCATGGAAACCTCCAGCGAGAGGTTATGATGAGTGTCTATATGGAAAAACATGAGGGCCATGTGGGAGTGTTTTGGTTTCAATTGTGGTCATTTGTGTGGCAGTTGGAAAAGATGACTGTGTCCACCTGGGTTTCAACTCTTGTGGGATTCCCCTTGGAGACTGAGTTCTGGAACTGACCTTAGAGAAGTATTGCCATGAATTGTGTTGGGATTTTCGGAGGCCACACATGAGAGTCACCCTTGGAAACTGAGATCTAGGCCCAGGGTGGCTTTCCACAGAGCACTGGGAATCTCAGCGAGGATATCACTTGATTATATTCTGAAAAACTTGGAAGCAATAGTTGAGAGTCAAAACACACATGGACCTCACATTGTAGACCTCAATGTGGCTGGCTTTATGTGACATTGGGCCACTCTTTCGGAGGACTTGCCTGTGAGAGTTCTCTAGAGCTTCCATTGAAATGAGCTTCCTCAACATTTAATGGTTCCTGAGTGAATTGAAACCCACAGTACCACCAACTTCATCCTTGAAAAATGGCTAGAAAATACCATGAAATTTTTGAAATTTCCATGACCAGCTGGCACTGGAAATCCATTTGATGTCCTGGTGCTTATCATGAGTATACAAGACAGTGTCTGGTTTGACTGAGTTTCATGATAATGGTGTAGAAAAGAGATGCCAGTAAGTTGGAGCCTGCTGAGTAGTGGGCCAAGAGGAGTAGAGTGTAGGTGTGTGAAAAAACATCTGTGGTGCGGCCACGTGGATCTGCCATTGGCTTAGAAATGGTTTGTGACTGACATGTGCAGCTAGCAGACCTTTGGATGTAAAGGCATCTTGTTGAATGGAGAGGTTTCAGGGCAATGTTCAGAATCATATTGCTATGGTCAAGGGGGCAACTATATGTGATAGAAGCCTGCTTGGTACATTCTCCTGCCGATCCTGACCACAACATGTGACAGAACTCCCTGCAGCACTGTAGCGCAGTTAAACTCCTTTATTTCATAAAGTAAATACCAAACTTTCAGTGCAGCATCAAATAACATGACGAAATGTGAAGGATGATCAAATGGCTTCACAGTCCACACGGGGAGACACATAGACCCCAGTAGCCCCAGTTTGCCTACAAAGAGAGAATTCAGCACTGCTGCCTCGTGTTTATAGGAAAATAAAAAACCATGTTCTCCAGGTCACATAGATGCAGACTCAGCTTTGATGGTCTCACTACAAAGGAAGCTAAAGCTCCTGACAACAACATATATTTCAAGTGCCCAACCTCAGAGGCATTTTCTCAAGAAGTCTTAAGGCCGACACAGCTCCATGTTTGTGGTATTTACCCTGTCCCTTACTTTTGGAAACTCCTCTACCACCTTCAAGGTTGTGAACTCCTGAGCATTTTCCATTCCAGATATTTATTATGAACTCAAACAACAACAAGTGCTGGTGAGGATGTGGAGAAAAGGGTAAACTTGTACATTGCTTGTGGGACTGCAAATTGGTGCAGCCAAATTGGAAAGCAGTATGGAGATTTCTTGTAGAACTGGGAATGGAACCACCATTTGACCCAGGTATTCCCCTTCTCAGTCTATTCCCTAAAGACAACAATGGAATATTACTCTGCATTAAAAAATGACAAAATGATATAACTTGCAGAGAAATGGATGGCATTAGAGCAGATTATGCTAAGTGAAGCTAGCCAATCCGTAAAACCAAATGCCAAATGTCTTTATTGATATAAAGAGAGTAACTAAGAACAAAGTAGGGACGAATAGAATTAGAAGAAAATTAACATTAAACAGGGATGAGAGGAGGAAGGGAAAGGGAGAGAGAAGGGAAATTGCATGGAAATAAAAGGAGACCCTCAGGGTTATATAAATTACATACAAGAGGAGGTGAGGGAAAGGAAAAAATTATACAAGGGGGAGAAATGAATTACAGTAAAGAGGTAGAGAGAGAAGAGGGGAGGGGAGGTAAGGGGAGGGGGATAGTAGAGGTTAGGAAAGGCAGCAGAATACGACAGACACTAGTATGGCAATATGTAAATCAATGGATGTGTAACTGATGTGATTCTGCAATCTGTTTATGGGGTAAAAATGGGAGTTCATTACCTACTTGAAACACAGTGTGGAATATGATATATCAAGAACTATGTAATGTTTTGAACAAGCATAAATAAAAATTAAAAAAAAAAGAAAACTAACTTTGGTGAATGGTGCAAAGAAATCCTAATATTTCTACAGTAACTGACACAGTTTAACATCAATGCGAGTAGATTCCTGTGGGACATGATGTGTATTTTGATGTTCATTTTTATTCAACACTGGTACATTACTATTTCTTCAGTTTATTCACATCATATTATAATATTTCATCCACAAGTAAGCAAATTTATCGTCATTTTTTTCAATTTCAATCACTTCCTTCTTCAGAACTCATGAATTCCTCGGTGTTCCTTGACTGGCCTTTTCATGAGACTTCTTTCCAAACACATTATTTTCGATTTCCATAATCACTTTTGAAGCAAAACTCACACAAACTTCATGATAAACCGTAACCTAATATCCTAATATTAACATTAGGTGTATAACTGGTTGTCATGAATGATTGCATATCAATATAAGATTTCTTATATATTTTCAGATATCAATTCAATCCATTACTTAAAGTGGAACAAGTTATATTATTTATTGAAATTAAGGTCTATTCATGCATTATCTGTATATTCATAGAAACAGGGTACACCTCTTTTTACCCCCAATGCTAATTTATACGTCTTCAAAATACTGCTCCTAGAAATGGTGGAAGAAATAATCATGTCATCTGATCTACACACACATTTTATCACAGTAATATTCTGGAAACAAAATGCAAAGGTCCCACTTAGGATTGTACCAAAGTCTAAATGGAAAGTGAACATGGATTACTAACAACATCCATGTCCATGTTGCCTAATGCTCTCAAATGTCAATCCTATTAGTGACCTACATATTTGTTTCTTCCTAAGATTAGATATTCAATCTCAACCCTGTTGAAAATGTCTTATCCTATCACTCACTTTATACTTTGCCTGATTTCCTAATGTCTCTATTGATATCTGCTTTTCTACAAATTTTCCCCATTTCATCATTGTGTCTGATTTCTTCATATGTGCTGACATTTATATTCACTCACTGCCCGAAAAAAAATTGCTAAAGAACTTTTGTTACATATCCTATACTAACTCTACTTGCTAAACATAACGACTATCTTCTTAATCCTACCGACAATCCCTTTTGACTGGATGTTCTGTTCAGCATTCAATCATCCAAGGTTCAAGTTCCTCTGCCATTGTATATCCATTTATTTGAGACATATGTGCACAATTCAAAGCTAAATATCCCAATCAACTGCCCAAAGCCCTTCTGGGATTCAAATCTTACTTTAATTTCTGTTTTCATACATATATTTAACCTCGATATTCTTATAAATATCACAGGTTCCCAATACCATTATTCATCCAGCAGAATGATTCCTAACCCAAATCGAACATGAAATTAACCCTAACCATACACTGTTCACTCAATCTAACTTTACAGAAGAGCAGAGACAGATTGTTCTTACAATACAGGAATGTAGGGGATGCTCCACCTGTTAAGAACCTCAAAGGTCCATGCAGAAATGATCCCTGGAGAAGATGTAGGCAGCAATGAAGGACCTGAGAGACAAAAAGTCATTTTCCATGGCAAACAACCTGGTCAGGATGAAGGGTTGTGTCTGAATCAGCCTCTCTCTTCTTAATGTAGAGAAGATGGACCAAACCAGGCTTGTGTGGAGAGCTGTTCCCGGGTGCCTAAGGTTGATATACCATTCTAAGTTGTGAAAGTGTCAAAGGAAGTAGGGGCAGCCTCCATCTCATGGGACCCTTGGAAGCAACTGTTAGAACAAAGTGGTTGCCAAGGCAGTGACCTCATTCAGTTCTTGAAGGAAGTGACCTACCTCACTTCCTTGTTGATGGAACTTTCTGAACTTGGGACCGAGGAAACCAAGCACCAGAGCCAGTCCCAGTCCCAGTCCAAGTGGTCTCATTTGTTTGGAATCACCAAGGACAGAGTCAGTCTTCTTGGTACTGACTGATGTGAGGATGGCCAAATGCCAGGAAAGATCTGAACACGGGCCTTTCCTGACTAAGTATGTAGTGGCTCACCCCTGGCTCCTGACTGCTTCACAGAGTTGGACAAGGAGACCAGATCTGAGACAGGACAGACCATTAACGGGGAACATAGTATGGCAAACCTGTCAGAGGACACTCCGGATAATCACAGCCCTACTTTGGGGAAGGAGGTGTCTTTTTGAGTGTGGGTGTGTGGTTTTGTCTCTGTTCTGAGAATAGGTAGAAAAGGAGGTTTCTTTGGTTTGGAGTGAACTGTTTCTAGTAAGTCGTTTTACATGGTGAGTGTTTCTATTTCTGTGTATCCCACTGTGTCCGTGGTTGTATACATTATATAAGAGAATGCATCAATGCATGTGTCCTCTTTAGTAGAAAGCTTTCCAGTATTCATCCTGCCCATTTAATGAATGGAGCGTGGTTTCCATATCGATAGGCAACACCTACTACCTTTTTAAGTCCCTGTTTTCTTTCTGAATTCTGACAACTCTTAAGAATAGGCTCTTGGGTTTGTGTCCAAGATATGTACCACCTCCAATCTCTGTCACATGGCCATGTACTGGATATCTGAAGGGAATGGCCAACATCTCAGAAAACTCAGATATCAGTGTGACCAGAAAAGTCTCAGTGGAGAAACCCTGCTTTGGCTCTTTTGCTAACCTATTGTTCTGTTGCCCAGAATCTCAGGATGTCTTTGCCTCTGGCGACCCCTTTGGGAAGCCTGAGGAAAACATTTTTTCAAAAGGAAATGAAGGGCATCACCTGTGGCTCTTTGCTTAATTGCTTTGAAAAAAGATGTGTCTGAATCAGCCTCCTGGCCCTGTGTGAGGCTGTGGCTTAGATTCTCAGCACCTGATGGATCAAAAGAAAGGTCCCATGTGTGCATCCAAAACCAAAATGGCAAATATTCACTCATTGTGAATGAATTCTTTTACCTTCCTCTGTTAGGATCCTGAATTCCATCAAGGGAGAATAGGAATCCTTTGGGCCAAATGAGTTCTTCAAATCTCTGCAGAGGGGCTTGGGTTTTCTCATGACTCAAATTCACATAAAGAATCTAAACCACAGAGTCAGAAGGCCTCAAATTGAAAAAGCTGAGCAGTATTAATGGCAGGCCTATTTGATCACTCCTGGTTTACAGGAAGTGTGTCCAGGCCACCTTGATGTTAGACAAATGAGGGGAACAGGACCTTAATTTGGACACTGACTTGGGCTGTGGACCTCATTGAAAACTCCAGCCAGACGTTATAAGGAGTGTCTATATGGAAGAAGATGAGGACCATGTGGGAGTGTTTTGGTTTTAATTGTGGTCATTTGTGTGGCGGTTGGAAGAGATGACTGTTCCACTGGGCTTGAACTCTGGTGTGATTCCCCTTAGAGACTGAGTTCTTTAACTGACCTCAGAGAAGTATTGCCATGAATTGTGTTGGGATTTTAGGAGGCCACACATGAGAGTCGCCCTTGGAACCTGAGATCTAGGCCCAGGTTGGATTTCCACAGAACACTGGGAATTTCAGCCCGGATATTACATACAATTTTTCTTAAAGACTTGGCAGCCATATTTGAGTTTAAAACACACATGGACCTCACATTGTAGATCTCAATGGGCCTGGCTTCATGTGACATTTTGGCCACCCTTAGGGAAACCATGCCTGTGAGAGTGCTCCAGTGCTTTCATTGAAATTAGCTTCTTCACCATTTAATGGTTCCTGAATTAATTGAAGCCCTCAGAGCCGCAAACTTCATCCGTGAAAAATGGCTAGACAATTACCATGAAATTTTTGATATTTTCATGTTCAGCTGGCACTGAAAAAACTTTGGATGTCCTGTTTCTGATCCTGAGTATACCAGACACTGCCTTGATTGACTTTGTTTCATGAAAATGGTGTAGAACAGATATGCCAGTAAGTTGGAGCCTGGTGAGTAGTTGGCCTAGAGCAGTGGTATGCAATTGTATGATAAAACATCTGTGTTGCGTCCATGTGGATCAGCCATTGGCTTCCAAATGGCTTGTGACTGACATGGTGCAGCCAGCAGACCAATATATGTAAAGGCATCTTGTTATATGGAGAGGATTCACTGCAATGTTCAGAATCATATTGCTATTCTCAAGGGGGCAATCTACGTGGGATAGAACCTGGGTTGGTGCATTCTCCTGAAGACCGTGACTCACCATACCTTAAAGAACTCCCTCCACCACTCTGTCCCATTTTAACTCCTTGTATTTCTTGAAGTAAATACCAAACTCCCAGTGGAGCAGCGAGAAACACCACGAAAAGTGGAGGATGACCAATTGGCTTCACAGTCCACACTGAAAGACACTTAGACCCCAGTGTCCATAGTTTACCTACAAAGAGAGAATTCAGCACCGCTACCTCATGTTCATTGGATAATAAGAAACCATGTCCTCCAAGTAACATAGATGCAGACCCAGCTTTGATGGTCTCTCTACAAATGAACTAAATCTCCTCAGAACATCAAATATTTCAAGTGCCCACCCTTAGAGGCAGTTTCTCAAAAAGCATTTAGGCCAGCAGAGCTGCATGTTTGTGGAATGTTTACCCTGTCCCTTACTTTTAGAATCTTCTCTACCACCTCCAAAGTTGTAAACTCCTGAGAATTCTCCATTCCAGATATATTCACAGATTTTCTAGCTCTTATCCTCTAATTGTGTCTTACTTGAGAAGAATGTAATGTCAAGGCATTGTTCTGGATGAAAGTGGGAAGATTTTTGTGTAGCACATATTTGCATACACATTGGATTCAATTTCCTATTTTCCATTAGAAATGCTGAATCCCTGAAACTAACATATACCCTATTAGACTCTGACTACTAATCCTAATATGATGGAGAAAAATAACACAAACAGAATAGAAATACAAGCAGTTTAGAGGAGGTATGTTTTATAGTTGGAGTTGCCTTTTGCATGGTATAGTGTAGCAGTTATAAATCTAGTCAATTATTTGTTGAAATAGTTCTCCATGCGTTTTTTAAGTTAACAAATAAGTGAATTCCTGTCCCCCTTTCTCTGTAGCCTATTCAGCACACGTATTTTTATATCCACATATAGAATCCTACCTGGTACCACACATACATTCTTGTGAGGTGGCTGACGTGGCAGATACAAATTGGAAGAAGAGATCACTCCTCCTAAACGCTGCTTGAACTGATAATTCAAATGTGAGTGAGCTTCCTAGTTGAACAACATTATACATAAATCCATGTTCAGTAAAATGAATATATTTGGATCTGTGAATGATATACATTTCATGGTGAATTTCGTTTGGCATATATATTGCAGTTTTTAATGTCTCTCTCTTTGTGTGTATATAAATATATATATATATATATATATACATATATATATATATACACTCTCAAGATTTTTCAAAACATGAAATATGTGTCTTATTACACACTTCCTAAATTCATTCATATTTATGTTGTGGATTTATAATCAACTTTTCACAAGATTATTCTCAGAAATATTCATCCACCTGAAATACGTATTTGTTTCTTTGTAGTGTTTCCACCCCAGATATGCATTCACGGATTTTCAAACGCTTCTACTCTAATTGTGTCTTACTTGGGGTGAAGGTAATGTAAAGGCATTGTTCTGGATGAGAGTGGGAAGATAATTGTGTAGCATACATTTTATACACGTTGGATTCATTTTCCTATATTCCATTGAAAATACTGAATCCCTGACAATAACGCATACCCTACTATACTTTGTCTACTAATCCAAATATGATGGAGAAAAACAACCCAAACAGAATAGAAATACAAGCAGTTCAGAGGAGGCATGGGGTATAGTTGGACTTGCCATTTGCATGATAAATGGTAGGTGTTATAAATCTAGTCAATTATTAATTGAAATAGTTCTCCATGTGTTGTTAAAGTTAACAAATATGTAAATTCCTCTCTGCCTTTCTCTGTAGCCTATTCAGCACATGAATTTTTATATGCTTATATAGAATACCTGGTATCACACGTTCATTTTTGTGAGGTGACTGACTTGGCAGATACAACTTGTGAGAAGAGATCACTCCTCTAAACGCTGTTGGAACTGAAAATTCAAACTATGGGTGAGCTTTCTAGTAGAACAACATTATACATAAATCCTTGTTCAGTAAAATAAATATTTTTGCATCTGCGGATGCTATATATTTTATGATGAACTTCCATTGGCATATATATTCCTACATTTTAATGTCTGTGTGTGTGTTTTGTGTGTGTGTGTGTGTGAGTGTATATATATATATACATATATATAATTATATGTGTATATATATACACATATATATAATTATGAATATATATATATATATATATATACACTGACTTGATTTTTAAAATATGAAATATATGTATCTTGAATACACTCCCTAAGTTCATTCATGTTCAAAAATGTGGATTTATAATAAACTTTTCACAAAATTATTCTCAGAAATATTCATCCACCTGAAATACACATTTGTTTCATAGTTCTGAAAACTAACTTCAGTAAATGGTGCTTACAAATCCTAATATTTGTACATTAACTGACCCAGATTAACATCAATCAAGTAGATTCGTATGGGACATGATGTGTATTCTGATGTTTATTTTCATTCAACACTGGTACATTACTATTTCTTCAGTTTTTACAAATAATAGGAAATATATATTTCATCCACAAGTTCACAAATTTATACGCATTTGTTTCACAATCACTTCCTGCTTCATAAAACATGTATTCCTCCAGGTTTTTTGACTGGTCTTTTCATGAGACTTCTTTCCAAACACATTATTTTCGATTTCCATAATCACTTTTGAAGCAAAACTCACACACCCTTCATGATAAACCATAAACTTAATGTGGCCATTAGATATATAACTGGTTGGAATGAATGTTTGTATGTCAATATAAGATTTCCTGTATTTTTTCAGATATAATTTCAATCCATTATTTAAAGTCAGAACCAGATATATTATTTATTCACAGTATGGTCTATTCATGCAGTATCTCTATATGCACAGACAAGGGTACACCTCTTTTTACCCCCATTACTAATTTATACGTCTTGCATATGTTGCTGCCAGAAATGGTGGAAGAAATAGTCATGTCACCTGATCTAAATGTACGTTTTATCACAGTAATATTCTGAACAAAAAAAGCAAAGGTCACACTTAAGATTGTAGCAAAGACTAAATGAAAAGTGAGCATGGATTACTAAACATCCATGTCCAGGTTGCCTAATGCTGTCAAATGTCAATCCTATTGGTCACTACATATTTGTTTCTTTCTTAGATTATATATTCAAACTCAACCCTGTTGAAAATATCTAATCCTATCACTCATTTTATACTTTGCCTGATTTCGTAATGTCTCTATTGATATCAGCTTTCCTAACTATTTTCCCCAGTTCATCATTGTGACAGTCTCTTCACTTGTGCTGACATTAACATTCACTGTCTACCGGAAACCCTATTGCTAAACAACGTTTGGTCCAAATTCTATACTCACTCTTCTTTCTAAACCTACTGAGAATCTTCCGAATCCTACCGACTATCCCTTTTGACTGGAAGTTCTCTTCTACATTTAATCATCCATGGTACAAGGACCTAAGCCATTGTATATCGATTTACCTGACACATCAGTGCAGAACATAATTCAAAGCTACGTATCCCAATCAAGGGCCCAATGCCCTTTTGGGCTTCATATCTTAGCTAGATTTCTGTTTTCATACTTATATTTCACCTATATATTCTTGTAAATATCACAGTTTCCCAATACCATTATTCATCGCGCAGAAAGATTCCTAATCCAAATCGAACCTGTTAGTTAACCTAACCATACACTGTTCAGTCAATTTAACTTTACAGAAGAGCAGGGATAGAGTTGGTCTTACAATACAGGAATATAGGGGATCTTCCACATGCTGAGAAACTCAAAGGTCCATGCAGAAATGATTCCTGGAGAAGTTGTAAGCAGCTATGGAGGACCTAAGAGACCAAAAGTCATCCTCCATGGCAAACAACCTGGTCAGGATGAAGGGTTGTGTCTGAATCAGCTTCTCTCTTCTTAATGTAGAGAAGATGGACCAAACCAGGCCTGTGTGGAGAGCTGTTCCCAGGTGCCAATGGTTGATATACCAATCTAACTTGTGAAAGTGTCACAGGAAGTAGGGGCAGCCTCCATCTCATGGGACCCTTGAAAGCAATTGTTAGGACAAAGTGGTTGCCACGGCAGTAACCTCATTCAGTTCCTGAATGAAGTGACCTACCTCTCTTCCTTGATGACGGATCTCTCTGAACTTGGGATCCAGGAAGCCAGGCACCCAGAGTCAGTCCCAGTTTCTTTCCCAGTGGGCTCAGTTGTTTGGAATAACCAAGGACAGAGTAAGTCTTCTTGGTACCTACTGATGTGAGGATTGCCAAATGCCAGGAGAGCTCTGAAAAGGGGAATTTCCTGAGAAAGCAGGTAGTGGCTCACCACTGGCTCCTGAAAACTTCACAGTTTTGGCCAAGGAGACCCGATCTGAGAAGGACAGGCCATTTCAAGGAAACATATTATGGCCCATCAGTCAGAGTACATTCCAATTAGTCACAGACGTACTTGAATAAAGGAGGTGTCGTTGTGGGTGTGGTTGTGATTTTGTGGTTTAGTCTCATGTTCTGAGAATAGGTAAGAAAGGCGGTTTGTTTGTTTTGGAGTGGACTGTTTATAGTAAGTCATTTGACAAGGCGATTGTTTGTATGCCTGTGTATCCCACTGTGTCCGTGGTTGTAGACATTATAAAAGATAATGCATCAATGGATGTGTCCTGTCTAGTAGAAAGCTTGCCAACATTCATCCTGCCCAATTTATGAGTGGACTGCAGGTTGCTTTAGGGACGGGCAACACCTACTATCTTCCAGAGTTCCTGTTTTTTTCCAGAATTCTGGCCACTCTTCAGAGCAGGCTCATGGTTTTCTGTCCAAGATATGTACCACCTCCAAGCTCTGTGACATTGCCATATAATGGATAGCTGAAGGGAATAGCAAGCATCTCAGAAAACTCAGATATCAGTGTGACAAAGAAAGTCTCAGTAGAGAAACCCTGCTTTGGGCCTTTTGCTTACCTATTTTTCTGTTGCTCTGAGTGTCAGGAAGGTCTTTGCCTCAGGCCACACCTTTGTGAACCCTGAAGAAAACAGTTTTCAAATGGAAATGAATGGGCATCACCTGTGGCTGTTTGCTTAATTGCTTTGGAAAAGGATGTGTCTGAATCAGCCTCTTGGCCCTGTGTGAGGCAGTGGCTCAGATTCTTAGCACCTGATGGATTAAAAGAAAGATCCCATGTGTCCATCCAAAACCAAAATGGCAAATATTCACTCATTGTGAATGAATTCTTTTACCTTTCTCTGTTAGGATCCTGAATTCCATGAAGGGAGAATAGGAATCCTTTGGGCCAAATGAGTTCTTCAAATCTCTGCAGAGGGGCTTGGGTTTTCTCATGACTCAAATTCACATAAAGAATCTAAACCACAGAGTCAGAAGGCCTCTAATTGAAAAAGCCGAGCAGTATTAATGGCAGGCCTATTTGATCACTCCTGGTTTACAGGAAGTGTGTCCAGGCCACCTTGATGTTAGACAAATGAGGGGAACAGGACCTTAATTTGGACACTGACTTGGGCTGTGGACCTCATTGAAAACTCCAGCCAGACATTATAAGGAGTGTCTATATGGAAGAAGATGAGGACCATGTGGGAGTGTTTTGGTTTTAATTGTGGTCATTTGTGTGGCGGTTGGAAGAGATGACTGTTCCACTGGGCTTGAACTCTGGTGTGATTCCCCTTAGAGACTGAGTTCTTTAACTGACCTCAGAGAAGTATTGCCATGAATTGTGTTGGGATTTTAGGAGGCCACACATGAGAGTCGCCCTTGGAACCTGAGATCTAGGCCCAGGTTGGATTTCCACAGAACACTGGGAATTTCAGCCCGGATATTACATACAATTTTTCTTAAAGACTTGGCAGCCATATTTGAGTTTAAAACACACATGGACCTCACATTGTAGATCTCAATGGGCCTGGCTTCATGTGACATTTTGGCCACCCTTAGGGAAACCATGCCTGTGAGAGTGCTCCAGTGCTTTCATTGAAATTAGCTTCTTCACCATTTAATGGTTCCTGAATTAATTGAAGCCCTCAGAGCCGCAAACTTCATCCGTGAAAAATGGCTAGACAATTACCATGAAATTTTTGATATTTTCATGTTCAGCTGGCACTGAAAAAACTTTGGATGTCCTGTTTCTGATCCTGAGTATACCAGACACTGCCTTGATTGACTTTGTTTCATGAAAATGGTGTAGAACAGATATGCCAGTAAGTTGGAGCCTGGTGAGTAGTTGGCCTAGAGCAGTGGTATGCAATTGTGTGATAAAACATCTGTGTTGTGGCCATGTGGATCAGCCATTGGCTTCCAAATGGCTTGTGACTGACATGGTGCACCCAGCAGACCCATATATGTAAAGGCATCTTGTTATATGGAGAGGATTCACTGCAATGTTCAGAATCATATTGCTATTCTCAAGGGGGCAATCTACGTGGGATAGAACCTTGGTTGGTGCATTCTCCTGAAGACCGTGACTCACCACTCCTTAAAGAACTCCCTCCACCACTCTGTCCCATTTTAACTCCTTGTATTTCTTGAAGCAAATACCAAACTCCCAGTGGAGCAGCGAGAAACACCACGAAAAGTGGAGGATGACCAATTGGCTTCACAGTCCACACTGAAAGACACTTAGACCCCAGTGTCCATAGTTTACCTACAAAGAGAGAATTCAGCACTGCTGCCTCATGTTCATTTGATAATAAGAAACCATGTCCTCCAAGTAACATAGATGCAGACCCAGCTTTGATGGTCTCTCTACAAATGAACTAAATCTCCTCAGAACATCAAATATTTCAAGTGCCCACCCTTAGAGGCAGTTTCTCAAAAAGTATGTAGGCCAGCAGAGCTGCATGTTTCTGGAATGTTTACCCTGTTCCTTACTTTTAGAATCTTCTCTACCACCTCCAAAGTTGTAAACTCCTGAGTATTCTCCATTCCAGATATATATTCACAGATTTTCTAACTCTTATCCTCTAATTGTGTCTTACTTGAGGAGAATGTAATGTCAAGGCATTGTTCTGGATGAAAGTGGGAAGAATTTTGTGTAGCACATATTTGCATACACATTGGATTCAATTTCCTATTTTCCATTAGAAATGCTGAATCCCTGAAACTAACATATACCCTATTAGACTCTGACTACTAATTCTAATATGATGGAGAAAAATAACACAAACAGAATAGAAATACAGGCAGTTTAGAGGAGGTATGTTTTATAGCTGGAGTTGCCTTTTGCATGGTATAGTGTAGCAGTTATAAATCTAGTCAATTATTTGTTGAAATAGTTCTCCATGCGTTTTTAAAGTTAACAAATAATGAATTCCTGTCCCCCTTTCTCTGTAGCCTATTCAGCACACGTATTTTTATATGCACATATAGAATCCTACCTGGTACCACACGTACATTCTTGTGAGGTGGCTGATTTGGCAGATACAAATTGGAAGAAGAGATCACTCCTCCTAAATGCTGCTTGAACATTTAATTCAAATGTGAGTGAGTTTCCTAGTTGAACAACATTATACATAAATCAATGTTCAGTAAAATGAATATATTTGGATCTGTGGATGATATACATTTCATGGTGAATTTTGTTTGGCATATATATTGCAATTTTTAATGTCTCTCTCTGTTTGTGTATATAAATATGTATATATATATATATATATATATATATATATATATATATATACACTCTCAAGATTTTTCAAAACATGAAATATGTGTCTTATTACACACTTCCTAAATTCATTCATATTTATGTTGTGGATTTATAATCAACTTTTCACAAGATTATTCTCAGAAATATTCATCCACCTGAAATACTTATTTGTTTCTTAGTACTGTTTCCACCCCAGATATGCATTCACGGATTTTCAAACTCTTCTACTCTAATTGTGTCTTACTTGGGGTGAAGGTAATGTAAAGGCATTGTTCTGGATGAGAGTGGGAAGATAATTGTGTAGCATATATTTTATACACATTGTATTCATTTTCCTATATTCCATTGAATATACTGAATCCCTGACAATAACCCATACCCTACTATACTCTGTCTACTAATCTAAACATGATGGAGAAAAACAACCCAAACATAATAGAAATACAAGCAGTTTAGAGGAGGCATGGGGTATAGTTGGACTTGCCATTTGCATGATAAAGGGTAGGTGTTATAAATCTAGTCAATTTTTAATTGAAATAGTTTTCCATGTGTTGTTAAAGTTAACAAATATGTAAATTCCTCTCCCTTTCTCTGTAGCCTATTCAGCACATTTATTTTTATATGCTTATATAGAATTCTACCTGGTATCACACGTTCATTTTTGTGAGGTGACTGACTTGGCAGATACAACTTGTGAGAAGAGATCACTCCTCTAAACGCTGTTGGAACTGAAAATTCAAACTATGGGTGAGCTTTCTAGTAGAACAACATTATACATAAATCCTTGTTCAGTAAAATAAATATTTTTGCATCTGTGGATGCTATATATTTTATGATGAACTTCGATTGGCATATATATAACTACATTTAAATGTCTGTGTGTGTGTTTTGTGTGTGTGTGTGTGTGTGTGTGTGTGTGTATATGTATATAGACACATATATATGTATATACACATATATATATATATATAATTATGAATATATATATACACTGTCCTGATTTTTAAAATATGAAATATATGTTTCTTAAATACACTCCCTAAGTTCATCCATGTTCAAAAATGTGGATTTATAATAAACTTTTCACAAAATTATTCTCAGAAATATTCATCCACCTGATATACACATTTGTTTCATAGTTCTGAAAACTAACTTCAGTAAATGGTGCTTACAAATCCTAATATTTGTACAGTAACTGACCCAGATTACCATCAATCAAGTAGATTCGTATGGGACATGATGTGTATTCTGACGTTTATTTTCATTCAACACTGGTACATTACTATTTCTTCAGTTTTTACAAATCATAGGAAATATATACTTCATCCACAAGTTCACAAATTTATACGCATTTGTTTCACAATCACTTCCTGCTTCATGAAACATGTATTCCTCCAGGTTTCTTGACTGGTCTTTTCATGAGACTTCTTTCCAAACACATTATTTTCGATTTCCATAATCACTTTTGAAGCAAAACTCACACACCCTTCATGATAAACCATAAACTTAATGTGGCCATTAGATATATAACTGGTTGGAATGAATGTTTGTATGTCAATATAAGATTTCCTGTATTTTTTCAGATATAATTTCAATCCATTATTTAAAGTCAGAACCAGATATATTATTTATTCACAGTATGGTCTATTCATGCAGTATCTCTATATACACAGACAAGGGTACACCTCTTTTTACCCCCATTACTAATTTATACTTCTTGAAAATGTTGCTGCCAGAAATGGTGGAAGAAAGAGTCATGTCACCTGATCTACATGTACGTTTTATCACAGTAATATTCTGGACAAAAAAAGCAAAGGTCACACTTAAGATTGTAGCAAAGACTAAATGAAAAGTGAGCATGGATTACTAAACATCCATGTCCAGGTTGCCTAATGCTGTCAAATGTCAATCCTATTGGTCACTACATATTTGTTTCTTTCTTAGATTATATATTCAAACTCAACCCTGTTGAAAATATCTAATCCTATCACTGACTTTATACTTTGCCTGATTTCGTAATGTCTCTATTGATATTTGCTTTCCTAACTATTTTCCCCAGTTCATCATTGTGACAGTCTCTTCACTTGTGCTGACATTAACATTCACTGTCTACCGGAAACCCTATTACTAAACAACGTTTGGTCCAAATCCTATACTCACTCTTCTTTCTAAACCTACTGAGAATCTTCCGAATCCTACCGACTATCCCTTTTGACTGGAAGTTCTCTTCTACATTTAATCATCCATGGTACAAGGACCTAAGCCATTGTATATCGATTTACCTGACACATCAGTGCAGAACATAATTCAAAGCTACGTATCCCAATCAAGGGCCCAATGCCCTTTTGGGCTTCATATCTTAGCTAGATTTCTGTTTTCATACTTATATTTCACCTATATATTCTTGTAAATATCGCAGTTTCCCAATACCATTATTCATCGCGCAGAAAGATTCCTAATCCAAATCGAACCTGTTAGTTAACCTAACCATACACTGTTCAGTCAATTTAACTTTACAGAAGAGCAGGGATAGAGTTGGTCTTACAATACAGGAATATAGGGGATCTTCCACATGCTGAGAAACTCAAAGGTCCATGCAGAAATGATTCCTGGAGAAGTTGTAAGCAGCTATGGAGGACCTAAGAGAGCAAAAGTCATCCTCCATGGCAAACAACCTGGTCAGGATGAAGGGTTGTGTCTGAATCAGCTTCTCTCTTCTTAATGTAGAGAAGATGGACCAAACCAGGCCTGTGTGGAGAGCTGTTCCTAGGTGCCAATGGTTGATATACCAATCTAACTTGTGAAAGTGTCACAGGAAGTAGGGGCAGCCTCCATCTCATGGGACCCTTGAAAGCAATTGTTAGGACAAAGTGGTTGCCACGGCAGTAACCTCATTCAGTTCCTGAATGAAGTGACCTACCTCTCTTCCTTGATGACGGATCTCTCTGAACTTGGGATCCAGGAAGCCAGGCACCCAGAGTCAGTCCCAGTTTCTTTCCCAGTGGGCTCAGTTGTTTGGAATAACCAAGGACAGAGTAAGTCTTCCTTGGTACCTACTGATGTGAGGATTGCCAAATGCCAGGAGAGTTCTGAAAAGGGGAATTTCCTTAGAAAGCAGGTAGTGGCTCACCACTGGCTCCTGAAAACTTCACAGTGTTGGCCAAGGAGACCAGATCTGAGAAGGACAGGCCATTTCAAGGAAACATAGTATGGCCCATCAGTCAGAGTACATTCCAATTAGTCACAGACGTACTTGAATAAAGGAGGTGTCGTTGTGGGTGTGGTTGTGATTTTGTGGTTTAGTCTCATGTTCTGAGAATAGGTAAGAAAGGCGGTTTGTTTGTTTTGGAGTGGACTGTTTATAGTAAGTCATTTGACAAGGCGATTGTTGGTATGCCTGTGTATCCCACTGTGTCCGTGGTTGTAGACATTATAAAAGATAATGCATCAATGGATGTGTCCTGTCTAGTAGAAAGTTTGCCAACATTCATCCTGTCCAATTTATGAGTGGACTGCAGGTTGCTTTAGGGACGGGCAACACCCACTATCTTCTGAAGTTCCTGTTTTCTTCCTGAATTCTGGCCACTCTCCAGAGTAGGCTCATGGTTTTCTGTCCAAGATATGCACCACCTCCAAGCTCTGTGACATGTCCATGTACTGGATAGCTGAAGGGAATAGCAAGCATCTCAGAAAACTCAGATAACAGTGTGACAAAGAAAGTCTCAGTAGAGAAACCCTGCTTTGGGCCTTTTGCTTACCTATTTTTCTGTTGCTCTGAGTGTCAGGAAGGTCTTTGCCTCAGTCCACCAATTTGTGAAGCCTTAAGAAAACAGTTTTCAAATGGAAATGAATGGTCATCACCTGTGTATCTTTGCTTAATTGCTTTGGAAAGGGATGTGTCTGAATCAGCCACTTGGCCCTGTGTGAGGCAGTGGCTTAGATTCTCAGCACCTGTTGGAACTAAAGAAAGATTCCATGTGTGCTTTCAAAACCAAAATGGCAAAAAGATCAGTCACTGTGTATGGAGTATCTTGCCTTACTCTGATAGGTTTCTGATCTCCATCAAGGGAGAATATGGATCCTTTGAATCAAATGAGTTCTTCAAAGCCCTGGAGAGGCTAGCCCATATGAGCTTGGGTTTTTTCATTATTCCAAATCACATAAAGAATCTATACCTGACAGTCAGTAGGCCTCAAATTGGAGAAGCAGAGCAGTATTAAGCCCAGGCTTATTTTATCACTCCTGGTTCACAGGAATGGTGTCCAGGCCTAGCTGACTTTAAGCAAATAAGGGACAAGGGAGCTTGTTTTGGATACCGTCTTGTGCTGCACCCCTCATGGAAACCTCCAGCCAGAGGTTATAATGAGTGTCTATATGGAAGAAGGTGAGGACCATGTGGGAGTGTTTTGGTTTTAATTGTGTTCATTTTTGTAGCAGTTGGAAGAAATGACTGGATCCACCAGGGCTGGAACTTTGGTATGATTCCACTTAGAGACTGAGTTCTGAAACTGACCTCAGAGAAGTATTGTCATGAATTGTGTTGCGATTTTAGAATGCCACGCATGAGAGTCGCCCTTGGAAACTGAAATCTAGGCCAAGGGTGGCTTTCGACTGATCACTGGGAATCTCAGCCAGGATATCACATGATTTTATTCTGAAAGACTTGAAAGGCATAGTTGAGAGTCAAAACACACATGGACCTCACATTGTAGACCTCAATGGGCTGGGCTTCATGTGACCATTTGGCTACTCTTTGGGAAGCCTTGCCTTTGAGTGTTCTCCAGAGCATTCATTGAAATGAGGTTCCTCAACATTAAATGGTTCCTGAATGAATTGAAACCCACAGTTTCTCCAACTTCATCCTTGAAAAGTGGCTAGATAAACACCCTGAAATTTTTAAAACTCCCATGACCAGGTGGCACTGGAGAACCTTTGGATCTCCTGTTGCTGATCATGAGTGTACCAGACAGTGCCTTGATTGACTGGGTTTCATGAAAATGGTGAAGAACAGAGATGCCAGTAATTTGCACTGCTGAATAGTGGGCCCAGAGCAGTGGTGTGCAGGTGTGTGATAAAATATCTGAGGTGGGGCCGTGTGGATTTCCAATTGACTTCCAAATGCCTTTTGGCTTCCATGGTGCATCCAGCAGAACCTTACATGTTAAGGCATCTTATTATATGGAGAGGTTTCAAGGCAATGTTCAGAATCAGGTGGGTATGGTCAAGGAAAAAGCTATGTGAAATAGAAGCCTGGTTGGTGCATTCTCCTGCAGTTTCTGACCCACCACACGTGACAGAACTCCCTCCAGCACTGTGTCGCAGTTGAACTCCTTGTATTTCGTGAAGCAAATACCAAACTCCCAGTGCAGCACCAAGAAACACCACAAAAATGGAGGATGATCAAATGGCTTCACAGTCCACACAGGGAGACACTTAGCCCCCAATGGCCACAGTTTACCTACCAAGAGATAATTCAGCACTGCTGCCTCATGTTCATTGGAAAATAAGAAACCATGCTCTCCATTCACATAGATGCAGACCCAGCTTTGATGGTCTCACTAGAAAAGAAGCTAAACCTTCTGACAACAAAATATATTTAAAGTATCCAACCTCAGAGGCAGTTTCTCAAGAAGTCTTTAGGCCAGCAGAGCTCTATGTTTGTGGAGTGTTTACCTCTTAGACCAGGATGTAAGAAAAGAACACTGACTCCAATTAAAATCAAATTAAAGTAAGCTTATTATTTCCACTGGCTGGGCTGCCACTCCCTCCCAAAATTGCGAGAACAAGAGAGCAACCCCACCTTTACTACAGGCCAGGTTTGTAGCCCAGAAAGTTACACAAAAATGGGGTAACAGATAATAGAACTCTGACAAGCATCACACTAATGGGAGTTTACATTTTTTTTTTTTGCTAGCCCCAACATCAAAATTTATGAACACCATTAGAGCCTCAGAGGGGGTCATTGTCTGGCCACAAAAGGCCAATATTTATGAGGTGTGACAAAGTTTCAGAGAGGGCTGCTATCTGGTCAGAGAGCCATGCACGGGTGAGTTCAAGGCACGGGCAGTCATTCCAAGCAGGTTCAGAATTTGCAGTAATTTACAGTAAAGCCAAAATGATTTTTTCATGGCTTTGTTGCAATATGGCTCCCAATTTTAATAAAAGGTAAGGTTGGGTGTATCATTCCCCCCTTTTCTTATGTGTCCCTTTGTAATCCTTGATAGGTTAGTGGAAAAGCACTGAGGAAATTTTAATCCGTCAGTTAACAGTCACCAAATTTTTAGAACTCACCGAAAACCAGTCTCCCTGATATTACCTGACTTAATTAATTACTTATATTGATAGTCTATTTATTTTTGGCTCCATTGGTATAAGTAGAGAGTCGTCTCTCATTTTGGCTTTTTCTCACCTGAGAAAGGGTGACATGAGTGTGCATGGCGTGAGGGACATGAGTTGCCTTTTTGAAGTCAGTTCTTTTTGAAGTCTTGTTGAGGAAGAACAGGTTGTAAAGTCATCTGGGGATGGGTTCTTCTATGAGAGAAACAAAAAACATGAGTATTGAATAAATGTTGCAGTAGCTGGATCATGACACTGTATGAAGTACCCTCACCAGTCTTTAATATCCCCAATTATCAGGACTGTGAACTTAATATTTAACTTTTAGTGATACAGTTGTCCCTCCCCATAATATACAGTTTAATAATTTAATGTCATCTGATTTTGCAGAATCCTTTCACTAGTATGACCTCTGTGTTTAATAGAGAAACATTTAATTCTGTTACTCAGGGCTGGATAATTGTACTAGCAAACACCAAGCCTACCTGTGTAGGTTAGGAATATCTGTAGGCCTTAAACTAAAAACTTCTGCCTCTGGAAGCTCCTCTTGATAGTCTATTTTTATAGTTATCAGGCATTCCTCTCTGAGAATCCTTCTTTGTAGCCAACAGTTTTACTTATTTTGGGAGGCTAACATAAAGTGTATACCTTAAAATATTATTATTATTATTATTATTATTATTATTATTATTATTTAAAATGCCCAGGATTGGCTGTATTTTGGTTTTAACTGTCTTTGCTAAGTGTTTAAGATGAAGCAGTCAAACTGACTTTTGTTTCTATCTATTGTTAGCAGTCAGCTGAGCTTTTATGGGAGTCTTTTTTTGGGATACTTGAGAGTAGCTTCTCAGTTCTGCTAGTGCAATTTGAGCTATGTGGGTCCAGGTCTTGCTTGACCATGTGGCTTCCCTCAGAAGCATCAGGGATGTCTCCCTTTCCTGATGACTCACCTCTTTGTAGCAAATGCACTGATTGGCTTTCTGTTCTCCAGTGGTCTCATTAATCTCTCTGATCGGGAGGTTATGTGGCCCAGAGTTGCAAAGCTCATAGAGAAATCCCTTGTTCCCTGGATTCAGACTGACTCAGAGGGCAAGAGTCAAATATCGTTTTTTTTGGACCTTTTTATTTAACTTTAATTTTCAATCCTAATCTGAAACAACCAGCAAATGAATTTTAACAGCCATATATTAAGAGTACTGTGCTTTAATGTCTAAAAGTTTATAATTATTTATATATTATTAATTGGGATCTTATTATTCTGTCTGTCTTGTAGTTGATGACTTATTATCTTAAATTAACCCATGTTGTGTTCTTAAAGCAACACTTCTGTAAAACACCAACAGGAAATCTTTAGATCACTTATAAGGAAATTAAAAAACAAAATTTTTTTAACAAGAGTAAAAATACTTAGTTCATGTAATAGCTACCCTGAATTTTTTTGGGTGAGTTATATATTATATCATCTTTTTGAGATCCTAGTAATCTTGACAGAAAAAAAAATTTGAACATAACTTTAAATGAAATAAAATCTGACCTACTGCTTTCGTAGTCATTCTCACATGTAGTAAGATGGGACACAGAGTCTTATCTCAGGTAAGCAGGGCTCCTTATAAACCTTAAATGCTTTAGTTCTAAAGCTGATCTTTGTTTTTTAAATATCATTTTACAAAGTTTACATAAATTTTTTGAGGTCACATGAACATTAGCTCACACCATATGATATCACATTTAAAACATGAATTAAAGTACGGCTGAAAGATTTTAACCTTTACATAGATTAGGGTCTCATTAACTTAAAAATACATTTAAATTGTTCCACAATGTAAAAAGTAACATAAAACTTTACATATATTATTGATAACAGGTAAATAAATCCCCAATATATATTTTATTTACCATACAACTTCAGAACACCTGCTTGATATAATGCTCTTTTAAAGTTTCTACCTTATAGAGTTTTATAACTGGAAGATATGAGCACATTAATAGCATCACAATTACATTGATGTTTCTACATTAACCAAGTTTAGCTTTTAAAGAAATGGCAGTACAGTGCTCTAAAATAACAGTTCTTAATTAAACAGTTGTTTAATTTTTATGGTTGCCTGCTCTAGAAAATTTAAATCTTAATAAACTAAATGTTATGGGTAAACTTATGTTTAAGAAATTTTTGTCTCTTTAACACATGACTGATTTTTACAATCTTATACAGACTTTAGTACAAACTTATACAGACCTTAGTATATCAATCAGATATCAAACAAAAGTACTCATGAATGAGTAATCCCATATCAAATTTACTTTACTTATTTATCAAAATATTAGACAAATGTTTTGAACAGTGTAAGTCATTTTTTTGATTGAAAGAAAAGTCCTGGAACATAGGCATATTAGACCTTTTGTAGACATTAATACTTTATTAGATTTTTGAACACCTAGAAAAACTTGTAAGCTTAAATTTAAAGAAATTTATATTTATCAGTTTACCCAATTTAAATTGAAACATTTAAATCACGTGAATTAAAGATCTTTGGATCCACTTTTTAAAATTGTGTTTATGAGTGCTTTTTAATATGAGTGCTCCTTATATATGTTAATTTGTGTATCATATATATGATATACGGACATATGTATACATATATAGACATACAACACATAACAAATTGTGCACACATAATAAAAGTGAAGGCCTTGTAACTTTTCACAGGTGAAATCTCCACTGCAATGATTTAAAAATTCCACAGTTGGTCAAAGATATTACTGATCAGAAAAACATTAACCTAGGTCTGTAGGAGCAAAATCATGAGCTCAAAAAATAAATAAAGAATCTAAGGAAAAAAATATGAGTCCTAGAAAAAATGACTGGCCAGTAATAAGTAAATACCATACATTTTACTTTTTTTTTTCCTTAGGCCTCAAATAAGTCTCCTACTAAGCTTACAGGCTTCTTTCATTTGCATTTCAAAATAATCCCTGGCTGAGGTCTGGAAGAAGCAGGAAAAAATGGCTATTCTGAGCAGAAACCTTAGGCCTAAGGTATTTTAACCATTATTTTCAGGTTAGGATGTTGAAAATTATGATACAAGTTTAAGATACAATTCACAAAATTTTATATCTTTACAAGTTGTTTTGTCAACAGATATCATACTATGATTTAGTATCCTTGTCCAAATTAATGCACTGGTACACACAGTGACATTTTCCCAGGCTACCTAATTTAAAATTGGTGAAAAAAAGACTGAATGATTGGGAAGTTACTTGCCAACTTGGAAGTAGAGTTCTTTAGTTTTCCATCCTAAGTATTTATGTTCTCTGGCATGAATTATCTGAAACCATAAACTAAACAATTACCTAAACCCGACTTTTAACTGCAAGATTGTGAAATGCTTCAAAAACCCATTCAGATACCAGATTGGTACAATGAAACATCATCATTTAGACACAAATTCAGCTAAGATCATTTCCAAGAAACAATTTATAATATTAACACATTATTGCACATGTCTTAAAGGGCCAGAAAAAAGGCACAAGACAGGCAGAAATGAACTCCAGACAATGGCTGACAGACAGAACCCTTTAAAACAGAGCAAATAAGAGAAAAATCTCCTTCCCCAGTGGCACCACAGATGTCCCCACAAGGGGACCAAATGTTTTCACAGAGGAGCAACCTGAAATGTAAAATAAAGTGTCTCCATGGTGACTTTACTGCATTTAGTGTCCCCTTTTTGTTTTTCTCTTTTTTTAAGAAGACAGAGGCGGCATTATCCTTACAGTGCAGGGAACGAAGGAGGGAATTCCCTGAATAAACAGGGCTTTGGCAGATGCTGGGAGATAATCAGTTCTTCATTCCCCAGCAGGCATTGCCATCTGCACTGGGTGTGCTCCAGGCAGCCAGCTAGGGGCTTCTCTCATTCTGCTTAACAAATGGTGGTAAAGTTCATCACAGTTCCTTAAAACACAGTCCAAAGGGGTGTCAGGCGTACTTGCTTTGTTACCCATTTTCACGTTCAATATCCTTAAGATTTTATCACAGAAATCACAAAACAAAATGCACAAAAACAAAAAAACATATAGAATACAGAACAAAACACACACACACACACAAAAAAAAAAAAAAAACAGAATCCCGGTGCCAAAACAGAAAAACAGAGGAGCAATTCAACGTCTTGCTAAAGCTCTGGGGTAGGAGCACGTGCGTGTCCCTCGGCACCTCTCTAACCTTGAAAGGAATTCCCTACAGAACGGAACAGAGGACAGAACGATTCTCATTACTGTCCTGGACAGGAGTGTATGTGAGCCTCCCCAGGCCACCTCTCTGTCATTAGAAGAGATCTCCCTTAACCAGATATAAGATGTTATCAAGGTGCCACTTACCTATGGAGGCCTCCTCCACCAGGTGCTTGCTAATAGTTTCAGTGCGGTGGTTCACTGCAGTGCTCCCCAGACCGACGGCTCACTCCAAGGCCTTGGAACATCTCAAGTTGTGCACCCCCTAGAGTGGCTCCCCAGCCCGTAGCCCTGGAGGGAAGGCCAGCTTCAGAATTTTCAGCAGTCTGGCCTTGTGATCTGGTCGGGCAGGGTCATCTCACTGGGGAACTCCAAAATGTTGGACTAGGATGCAAGAAAAGACCACTGACTTCAATTAAAATCAAATTAAGGCAAGCTTATTATTAAAACCGGCCAGGCTGCCTCTCCCTCCAAAAATGGCGGGAACAAGGCAGCAACACCACCTTTCCTACAGCCCAGCTATATAGCCCAGAAAGTTACACAAAAAGGGGGTTACAGATAACAGAACTTTGAAAGCATCACACTAATGGTAGTTTACATTTTTTTTGCTGGCCCCAACATCAGAAATTATGAGGACCATTAGAGACTCAGAGAGGGTCGTTGTCTGGCCTGGGAAGGCCAATATTTATTAGGTGTCACTAATGTTTCAGAGAGCACTGTTATCTGGTCAGAGAGCCAGGCATGGATGAGTTCAAGGCACGGGCACGCATTCCAAGCAGGTTCAGAATTTGCAGTAATTTATAGTAAAGCCCAAATTATCTTTTCACGGCTTTCTGGCAAGATGGCTCCCAATTCTAATAAAAGATCAGGTTGGGTCTATCAAGCCTGTCCTTTACTTTTGGAAACTCCTCTACAACCTGCAAGGTTGTGAACTCCTGACCATTTTACATTCCAGAAATGTATTCACAGATTTTCTAACTCTTGTCCTCCAACTGTGTTTTACTTGGGGTGAAGGTAATATCAAGGCATTGTTCTGGATGAGAGTGGGAAGATTTTTGTGTAGCACATATTTGCATACACATTTAGGAGATCACTCCTCCTAAACACTGTTGGAACAGAAAATTCAATCTATGGGGGAGCTTCCTAGCTGAACAACATTATACATAAATTCAAGTTCATTAAATAAATAGTTTTGGATCAGTGGATGATATATATTTCAAGATGGATTTAAATTGGCATATATATTGCTACATTTTAATGTCCATGTGACTTTTGTGTTCATAATTTTTTGTGATTTATGTGGATTTATAATCAAATTTTCACAAGATTGTTCTCAGAAATATTCATCCAACTTAAATACATACTTTTTTCCTAGTACTGAAAAGTAACTTCAGTGAATGGTGCATAAAAATCCTAATATTTCTACAGTAACTGACCCAGATTAACATCAATGCAAGTAGATTCCTATGGGACATGATGTGTATTTTGATGTTCATTTTTATTCATCACCGGTACATTACTATTTCTGCAGTTTATGCACATTATATATAGTATGATATATAATGTTCAATCACTTCCTGCTTGAGAACACATGTATTCTTACAGGTTTCTTGACTATTCTTTTCATGAGACTTCTTTCCAAACACATTATTTTTGATTTCCATAATCACTTTTGAAACAAAACTCACACACCTTTCAGGATAAACCACAACCATAATATTACCATTAGATGTATAACTGGTTGCAGTGAATGATTGTATATCAATGTGAGATTTCTTTTATATTTTCAGATATCAATTCAATCCATTATTTAAAGTGGAACCAGTTATATTATTTATTCACATGATGGTCAATTGATGCATTATCAATATATTCTATGACACAGGGTATACCCCTTTGTACCCCCAATACTAATTTATATTTCTTCAAAATAGTGCTCCCAGAAATGGTGGAAGGAATACTCATGTCACCTGATCTACATATACATTTTATCACAATAATATTCTGGACACAAAATGCAAAGGTCACACTTATGCTTTTACCAAAGCCTAAATAAAAAGTGAGCATGAATTAATAAAAACATCCATGTCCTGGTTACCTAATGCTCTCAAAAGTCAATCCAATTTGTGACAACATATTAGTTTCTGCCTAAGATTATATATTCAGACTCAAACCGTTGAAAATGTCTAAACAAATTACACACTTTATACTTTTACTGACTTCCTAATGTCTCTATTTATATCTGCTTTCCTACATATTTTCCCCAATTCGTCATTGTGCTGACATTTACATTCACTCTCTACCCGAAACCTTATTTGTAAAGAACTTTTGGTACAAATGCTATACTAACTCTTCTTTCTAAATCTACTGACTATCTTGCTAATCCTACAGACTATCCCTTTTTTATTGGATATTCTGTATGTTATTCAATCATCCAGTGTATAAGATCCTATTTCTTTGTATATCGATTTATCTGAGACATCTGTGCAGAATATAATTCAAAGCAAAGTATGCTACTCAAGGGTCCTACTTGGCTTCAAGTCTTCCCTAGATTTCTGTTTCCATACTTATATTTCACCTATATATTCTTGTAAATATCTCAGGTTCCCAATACCATTATTCATCCAGCAGAATGATTCCTAACCCAAATAGAACATGATATTAACACTAACCATACACTGTTCCCTCAATCTAACTTTACAGCAGTGCAGGGATAGAGTTGGTCTTACAATACAGGAATATAGGGGATCTTCCACCTGCTGAGAATCTCAAAGATCCATGCAGAAATTATCCCTGAAGAAGATATAGCATGCTATGAAGGACCTGAGAGACCAAAAGTCATTTTCCATGGCAAATAACCTTGTCAGGATGAAGAGATGTGTCTGAATAAGCCTCTCGCATTTTAATGTAGACAAAATGGACAAAACCAAGCCTGTGTGGAGATCTCTCCCCGAGTACCTATGGTTGATATATCATTCTAACTTGTGAAAGTGTCACAGGAAGTAGGGGCAGCCTCCATCTCATGGGACCCTAGGAAGAAACTGTTAGGACAAAGTGTTTGCCAAGGCTGTGAGCTCATTCAGTTCATGAAGGAAGTGACCTACCTCACTTCTTTGGGATGGAACTCTCTGAACTTGGGATCCCGGAAACCAGGCACCCAGGGCCAGGCCCAGTAACAGTCACAGAGATCTCACTTGTTTGGATTTATCATGGAAAGAGTCAGTCTTTCTTGGTACCTACAGATGTGAAGATGGCCAAATGCCAGAAAAAATCTGAAGAGGTGTCTTTCCTGAGAAAGCAGGTAGTGGCGGCTCAAAGCTGGCTCCTGACAACTTCACAGAGTGGGCCAAGGAGTCCAGATTTGAGAACAGACAGGCCATTTCGGGTGAACAAAGAATGGCTCACCAGGCAGAGGACACTCCGGTTAGTAACAGGCCTTCTTGGGGGAAGGAGGTGCATTTGTGGGAATGAGTGTGGGTTTGTGGTTTTGTCTCATGTTCTGAGAATACGTAGGAAAGTTGGTTTGTTTGTTTTGGAGTGGACTGTTTCTATTAAGTCATTTGACAAGGCAAGTGTTTCTATGTCTGTGTATCCCACTTTGTCCGTGGGTGTAGACATTACAAAAGAAAATGCAACAATGGATGTGTCCTGTCTAGGAGAAAGCTTCCCAACATTCACGCTGCCCAATTTATAAAAGGACAGTGGATTGCCTTATTTGTGGGCAAGACCTGCAATCTTCCTAAGTTCCTGTTTTCTTCCTGAATTCTGGCCACTCTCCAGAATAGGCTCATGATTTTGTGACCAAGATAGGTACCACCTCCAAGCTCTGTGACTTGGCCATGTACTGGATAGCTGAAGGGAATGACGAGAATCTCAGAAAACTCAGATATCAGTGTTACCAGGAAAAGTCTCAGTGGAGAAACCCTGCTTTGGGACTTTTGCTTACCTATTGTTCTATAGCACTAAATGTCAGGAAGGTCTTTGCCAAGGCCACCCCGTTGTGAAGCCTGAATAAAACAGTTCTCTAATGCAAATGAATGGGCATCACCTGTCCCTCTTTGAGTAATTGATTTCGAAAGGGATGTGTCTGAATCAGCCTGTTGGCCCTGTGTGAGGCTGTGGCTTAGATTCTCAGCACCTGATGGATCTAAAGAAAGATGCCATGTGTGCATCCAAAACCAAAATGGCCAAAAGAGCATTCATTATGGATGAAGTCTCTCGCCTTCCTCTGTAAGTTTCCTGACCTCCATAAGGTGAGAATAGGAATCCTTTGGGTCAAATGAGTTCTTCAAAGCCCTTCAGAGTCTAGCCCATTGGTGCTTGGGTTTTCTCATGACCCCAATCCACATGAAGAATCTAAACCCCACAGTCAGTAGGCCTCAAATTGGAGAAGTGGAACAGTAATAATGGTAGGCCTATTTGATCACTCCTGGTTCACAGGAAGGGTTTCCAGGCCACCCTGATTTTAGGCAAATGACGGGCAAGGGAGCTTATTTTGGACACTGTCTTGTCCAGCGCCCCTCATAGAAACCTCCAGCTAGAGGTTATGATGAGTGTCTATGTGGAAAAGTGAGGGCCATATGGGAGTGTTTTCGTTTAAATTTTGGTCATTTGTGTGGCGATTGGAAGAAATCACTGGGTCCACCTGGGCTTGAACTCTGGTGTGAATCCACATAGAGACTGAGTTCTGGAACTGACCTCAGAGAAGAATTGCCATGAGTTTTGTTGGGATTTTAGGAGGCCACGCATGAAAGTAGCCCTTATAAACTTAGATCAAGGCCACAGAGCACTGGGAATCTCAGCCAAGATAATCCATGATTTTCTTCTTAAAGTCTTGGCAGCCATAGTTGAGAGTTAAAACACACATGTACCTCACATTGTAGACTTCAATTGGACTGGCTTCATGTGACCTTTAGTCCACTCTTTGGGAGGCCTTGCCTATGAGAGTTCTCCAGAGTTTCATTGAAATGAGCTTCCTCAACATTGAATGGTTTTTGAAACCCAACGTTCCTCCAACTTCATCCTCGAAAAATGGCTAGATAAACACCATGAAATTTTTGAAATTCCCATGACCAGGTGGCACTGGAGAATCTTTGGATGTCCTATTGCTGATCATGAGTGTATCAGACAGTGCCTTGACTGACTGGGTTTCATGAATATTGTGTAGAACAGAGATGCCAGTAAGTTGGAACCTGCAAATTAGTGGGCCTAGAGCAGTGGTGTGAAGGTGTGTGATAAAATATGTGTGGTGGGGCTATGTGGATCTGCCATTTGCTTCCAAATGGCTTGTGACTGACATGGTACAGCCAGGAGAACCTTCCATGTAAAGGCATCTTTTTATATAGGGAGATTTCAAGGCAATGTTCAGAATCAGGTTGCTATGGACAAAGGGGCAACCCATGTGGGATAAAATCCTGGTTGGTGCATTCACATGCAGACCGTGAGCTCCACATGTGACAGAACTCCCTCCAGCACTGTGTCCCAGTTGATCTCCTTGTATTTCATGAAGAAAATACCAAAGTCCCAGTGCAGCAGCAAGAACCACCACGAAAAGTGGAGGAGGACCAAATGGCTTCACAGTTCACACGGTGAGTCACTTAGCTCCCAGTGGCCATAGTTTAACTACAAAGAGAGTATTCGCACTGCTGCCTCATATTCATTGGAAAATTAGAAACAATGTCCTCCAGGTCACATAGATGCAGACCCAGCTTTGATGGTCTCACTAGAAAGTAAGCTAAAGCTACTGACAACAACATATATTTCAAGTGCCCAACCTCAGAGGCAGTTTATCAAGAAGTCTTTAGGCCAGCAGAGCTCCATGTTTGTGGAGTGTTTACCATGTGCCTTACTTTTGGAAACTGCTCTACCACTTCCAAGGTTGTGAACTCCTGAGTATATTCCATTCCACATATGCATTCACAGATTTTCTAACTTTTCTCCTCTAATTGTGTCTTACTTTGGACGAAGTTAATGTCAAGGCATTGTTGTGGATGAGAGTGGGAAGATTTTTGTGTAGCACATATATGCATACACATTAGATTCATTTTCCAATTTTCCATTCAAAATACTTAATCCCTGACAGTAACTCATAAACTACTAGACTCTGACTGCTAATCCTAATATGATGGAGAAAACTAACCCAAACAGAATAGAAATACAAGCAGTTCAAAAAAGGCATGGTGTATATTTGGACTTGCCATTTGCACTATGAAGGGTAGGTGTTATAAATCTAGTTAATTTTTAATTGAAATAGTTCTCCTTGTGTTTTTAAAGTTAATAAATATATAAATTCCTGTCTCCCTTTCTCTGTAGCCTATTCAGAACATGTAATTTTATATGCACATATAGAATCCTACCTGGTATCACATGTACATTCTTGTGAGGTGGCTGACTTGGCAGATACAAATTATGAGAAGAAATCACTCCTCCTAAACCCTGTTGGATCTTAAAATTCAACCTATGGGTGAGCTTCCTAGTTGAACAACATTAAACATAAATCCATGTTCAGTAAAAGAAATATTTTTGCATCTGTTGATGATATATATTTCATGATAAATTTCGATTGGCATATATATTGGTAATTTAATGTCTCTGTGTGTGTTTTTTTGTATATATATATATATATATATATATATATATATATATATATATATATTCTCCAGATTTTTCAAAATATGAAATATATGTGTCTTATATACACTCCCTAAATTCATTCATGTTCATGTATATGGATTTATAATCAAGTATTCACAAGATTATTCTCAGAAATATTCATCCACATGAAATACATATTTGTTTCCAGTACTGAAAACTAACTTCAGTTAATGTTGCATACAAATACTAATATTTGTACAGTAACTGACCCAGTTTAACATCAATGCAAGTAGATTACTATGGGACATGATGTGTATTTTGACGTTCATTTTTATTCAACACTGGTACATTATTATTTCTTCAATTTATGCACATCATAGGATATATATTTCATCCACAAATTAGCAAACTTATAGGCATTTGTTTCACTTTCAATAACTTCCTGCTTCAGAACACATGGATTCCTCCAGGTTTCTTGTCTGGTCTTTTCATGAGACTTCTTTCCAAACACATTATTTTCAACTTTCATAATCAGTTTTGAAGCAAAACTCACACACTTTTCATGACAAACCATAATCCTAATATAACGTTTAGATGTATAACTGGTTGGAATGAATGTATGTGTATCAATATAAGATTTCCTGTGTATTTTCAGATATCAATTGAATCCATTATTAAATTTGGAACCCATTTTATTATTTATTCACAGTATTGCCTATTCATGCATTATCTCTATATTCATATCACAGGGTACACCTATTTGTACCCCCAATATTAATTTGTACATTTGGACACAGAAGCAATGGTCACACTTATTATTTTACCAATGTAAATGTCAGGCGAGCATCGGAGGAAGAGACTACCAGGGACTGTCTAATGCAACAGCCAAAAGTTTATGGGGGTCCAGCATGCTGGGGCTCAGAGCTCCCTTGAATAGAGGAGAGAGCCCTGAGAACAGCTTAAGCAGAGCTTATATACTTTCCTTGGAGAGGGCAGGGAGGGAAGATTATTGATGGGTCAGGGCGAGTGGGTAGTTTGCGTGCAAATGGGTGAGGGAGTACATTCTGCAGTTTTGCAGTTGGTACAGAACATTCAGGGAACAAGATTAGCAAACAGTTCTCAAGATATCAACAGTGTTTTGTTAAGCATACCGTAAAACTGGAAGTGACAATTACCTATTTTATTTACCTTTCATTCCCCACTTTCTTTTGGTTACATTAAATCATAATAGTGATCATTGGGGATGTCACATTTTATGTCTGCTAGTGTGGTATATTGATTTCTGATTACCATAAGTTTAACTTGTCCAATTTGAGCTTGGAGAAAGGAAATTACACGGTTGAGCAAACAGGGTCCTACAGTTAGCAATAATGTGAGGATTATTAAGGGACCGGCCAGGGCTGATAAAAGCGTAGTTAACCAGGGGGACTCTGTGAACCAAGACTCAAACCACCCTTTTTGGGCCTCTCTCTCTTGTTGATGCTCTTCAATGCGTCTTCTTAATTTAATCATAGATTCTTTTACAACTCCAGTATGGTAGGCATAATAACAACATTCTTCCCTCAATGCAGGACAAAGGCCCCTTCTCTCATGAAGAGGAGGTCGAACCCTCGCCTGTTCTGTAAAACAACTTCAGAGAGAGAGGTTAAAGATTCTTGTAAAGCTGTGATGGTGGTTTTTTAATATCTTTAAGTTTTGGTGTATTGCTGCTTCTAATTGGGTCATTTGTTGTGTCCCATGGATTAGGGCAGTGGTACCTGTGCCCACCTCTGCAGCAACTACTATTCCTCATAGGATGGCTAAAGTGAAAGATACAGGTTGCCAGCAGAACCGGGTTGTATGCCCCCCTATTTGAAATTTAAATGATCCTGCCTCATGATAGAGCACTCGGGGAAACATCTGCACCATTACATAATTAATCACATCTGTTGATAATTCTATGAATAAACAATGTTTAAGTATATAGAATTATACTGTTGTAGGTATGGACAAGGCAAGGCACCTAAGATAGCACCGAAGACAGGGAAACAGTCCTAGTTGGTTGCAACCGGATATAGAGGGCATTGCTTCTATTGTAATCAATTAATCCCCTGAATCCCAAGTTTAGGTAGTTTCAGAATTTTGTACCCAACATGTAAGAGAAAAGACTCAGAAATTTACAGTCTGCAGAAGTTCACAAAAAGCAGTTTTTGGTTCTGTTTTTATTTTCCTCTTCTCTGGGAAAGATAACTTTTTAAGGACATCTGGGAGGGGGAGAGCTTTTTTCTTCTCTTTTATTTTCTCCCTGCCAGCTGTTACCATGGAGCCCAGTTGGTAACTTCTTTATCTTGGAAATATAGCCATCTCTGGAAGCCTGAGCTCAAGGCCAGATGCCTTGTTCACATATTTTGTGAAAAACTAGTAAGGGGGTGTCTAGCTTAGAAGTGCTGATTTTTCCAGCCAGTGGCCAAGTATAACAGAGCAACACGAAAAGAGGAAGTTTATGTACACTGAACTCTTTTATAGGGACTTTGTTGCTGAAAGTCCTAAAGTCAGCCACGATGAAGACTTCTGGAGAAGGCCATTTAAGATTTTTCTGTGGGCCTGGTACAGAGGGGAAGACGGGGAAGGCGGGGGGTGAGAGCAGTTCTGTGGTTCTGAGAATGAGGAAAAAGAGATATAAAAGAATAATGGGAAAAGGGTTTGGAATTTTCCTGGCAACAAAACGTGAGCAGTAGAACAGGTAGAGCAGATGGGAAGACAGGAGTGAGTATCCCAAAAAGCCTGTGAGGGACATTAAATTCTTAGTAACCTGTTTTTAGTGATGACAAAGCAACTTTAAAGGCCATTTTCATTACAACTTGGATAGGCGTCTGAGGGCACTCCTCAGCTGGTTTGAGCTTTGGGTTAGCTGGTAAGAGGACCTGGTGGGACCCGGTGTGGGCACTGACAGGAGAAGAGAGGAGTGAGTGGGTGGAAGGGTACCTCAGTACCTGCTACCTCAGCAAGGGGGCAATGGTCTGAGAACCAGCGGAGGTTTGGGTTTTTGATCTAGTAATTGGAGGGGAGAAATCAGGTTGTTGATGTGAGAGTGACAGCAGAGAGTCTGGAGCAGAAGGATCTATTGGAGAAACATAGTTCATGATGTGAGCAAAGGAGGGAAAAGGCATACACATAGGGGAATTTTCTTCCATCCTTTTGAGCACTTGCCGAAGTTGAAAAAGTCACACAGAATTTGAGGATCTAGACACCCCTCTGCGGGCCATCGGTTTTGGTTGTCTAATTGGTAATATGGCCAATGCTGTGAACTGAATTTGATGAGGAGTTTGGGTTCCACCAGGCAGCCCCTGTATGCTCACATCCCCATAACTTACGGAAGAAGACGGCTTTTCCCCCACACAGCCGTGGTTGTTTGTGGCTTTGATAGTCCACCGGGCAAACATAGTAATCTAGGCTAGCCAACCTGCATCAGACTTGCATGTCCCTACATCCATAATGTTTGTTTCCATTATCTATGGTACGGAAGAAATTTAATGGAATTTTAATGGGATCCTCTTCATCAGAGATATCCCAATTGGAAAGACGTATACTCAGCTGACAAATATCTGGGTGGAGAGATGGCCACCAGGTCCCTAAGGGGGCTGTATGCAAGACAGACCATACTTCTTGTCTAATAGGATTTGTGATCAGCCATCGCTGCTGAATGGGCTGATGATGGTTAGGACTAGTGGTGGCCAAGGGGAGAGTCTATAGCCTTATCCACATGGACAATATGCAATTTGAAAGGGTTACCAGTCTTTTCCACTTTCAAGCCAGAGTCTGGACAGGGCGCAGGCTTGAGATGAGAATTAGGATCCAGGAAGTGATTTCATCTACCTTTACCACTGTAGGTTTTATAAGTAGCACCTGGTATGGTCCTGTCCATCGGGGTTCCAGGGATGACACCTGAAGTCATCTTATGTAGACGAAGTCTCTTATTTGATATCGATGTGGAGTCTCCTCTTCACCAGGTTGGTAGGCAGTGGCCAGCTGGTTTGACAGGTATCGCTGAGTTCTTTCAAGAGCTTTAAGTTTGTCAAGCAAGGGGGTGTGGAAGGGATCGGTAGGTCTTAGAGTTGGGGTTAGGTCCTTACTGGAGGAGGGGCCCCATAGAGAATTTCATAGGAGGTGAGGTTACTCAAAGAAACAGAGGGAGTATTTCTTGCATGAAACAGTGCATAAGGCAGGAGCATAGTCCAACCTTTGATGCCCTCTCTAAGCTTAATTTCGTTAAGGTCTCTTTAATGGTTCTATTAATTTTTTTTTAACCTGTCCTGAGCTCTGGGGTCTATAAGCACAATGTAACTTCCAATTTATTCCCAGGGTCCTGGCTAACACCTTACTTACCTGGGCCATGAACGCCGGTCCATTATCAGACAATATACCCTTAGGTAGGCCGTATCATGGAAAAATATCTTTCAGGATTTTTTACCACCATTTGTGCCTTTTATTGTGTGGAAGGCTTCAATCCATCCTGAAAATATATCTACAAACACTAGGAGATATTGAAGTCCATACCTCGCTGGCTTAATTTCAGTAAAGTCCACTTCCCAGAATTGTCCTGGTCTGGTTGTTCATAGGTGCTGTTTTGCAGGAAGCTTGGAAGGGTAAGCATTAACCTATTGACAGAACGGACAGGGTTTTGTTACCCGTTCAGTTATGTCCTTTCGCTGTGAGTCGGTTAGTGGAAAACTCTGTTCTTGATCCTTCAGGAATGCCTGCAGTTTCTTTGAACCAAGGTGTGTGAATTGATGTACATTTTTAACGTAGTGTAGGGATTTCTGAAATTGCAGGCTTGGCTCAGTGAACTTGAGGAGTTCAGTGCCAGTGTTGTTAGATGTTATCAAAAGCTTGCTGGTGCTCAGGGGTCCATTGGAATTGGGCATCTCCCTTTAACAGCGGGTATAAAGGAGAAGTTAAGGACGCAAACACAGGAATCCATAACCTGCAAAACCCAGTAGTCCCAAGAAACTCTCTGTGTTGTCTGCTGCTGGGGGGGGGTGTATCTGCACAACCGTTTGTTTTCTGGGCTCAGTGAGCCATTGTTTACCACCCCTAAGGGAATAGCCCAGGAAGACTACTTCTTGCTGGCAAATTTGGGGTTTTTTGGAAGAAGCTCTATACCCGAGTTGAGCAAGCTTATATAATAGTGCTTGGTTCCCAGACTCACAGTTTTCCTTGGTGTTGGCTGCAGTAACAGGTCATCCACGTATTGAAGCTGGGTGACTTCAGGGTGCATAGGTCTGAAGTTGTTGACATCTCTGTGGAGGGCTTCATCAAAGAGAGTGGGGGAGTTTTTGAACCCCTGTGGGAGTCTAGTCCATGTTAGTTTACCATACGTTCCGGTTTCTGGGTCTACCCACTCAAAAGCAAACAGCAACTGACTGTCTTTATGCAGAGGCATGCAATAGATAGCATCTTTATGTCCATACCATTTCTACTCAGGGTTCAGAGTGATAAGCAGATTGTATGAATTATTTACCATGGGGTGAATGTCCTGCACTCTGTTGTTGATCTCTCTTAGGTCTTGTATGGGGGATAGTCCCCAGTTCCTGGATTTTTTACCGGTAGCAGGGGAGTGTTCCAGGCCGATTGACAGGGCCTTAGGACCCTAAGGCCAGATATTTCTGAATATGGGGCCTTATCCCATCTTTACCTCTTTTGCTCAGAGGATGTTGTTTGACATTGATTGGGGAGGCTGAGGTTTTTAACTCCACTGTTCTTGGAGGTTGTTTCATGGCTAGGCCTAACCCAACAATTTTGCCCAGGCATCTGGGTAATCTGTTATCCATTTCTGGGGTAGCTTGCCTGTTTGATCAGTCTTGGGGTGTGTGAAAATTGGATGTTCATCTTCGACTGACATTTATAAAGCCATGACTATAGGAGTTTTTAATGAAGGATTTAGAAATTTCATTTTGGGGCCTTCGGGGTTAAAAGTTGTTTTGGCCCGGAGCTTACTGAGCAGATCTCTGCCCATCAATGGGGCCAGGCATTCTGGGATTACTAGGAAGGAATGTTGGATTTTGTCTTTCCCCATGTCCATGGTCCTCTTAGTTGTCTAAGTCTGATATTTACTGCTGTTAGCCCTTTGAACTAGAGATCTTTTATTTGATAGAGGGCCCAGTGGGGCCTTAAGGGCTGAGTATACTGCTGCTGTATCCACTTCAAAGTTTATGGGGTCCCCTTCACTTCAAAAGTTACCCTGAGCTCGGGGAAGGGATCTGACCCCCGACATTCTTAGTCAACCTCCAGAGTCAGAAAGGCTGTCTGGCGTGGCTTTCTCTTTCTAGGGCACTCTTTGGCTCAGTGTCCTTTTTCTTTACAGTAGGCACTTTGATCTGAGGCCAAGGGTGGCCTCTGGAGGGGACCCAGGTATCACTTCTTGTCTCCCTGTTTCTTAATTTCTGGCCTATTTATTGTTGTGACCAGGACATTAGTTAATACCTTAATCTGTCTTTTTCATCTGTCATCCTCCCTTTGCTCCCTTTCGTTCTCTCTGTTTCTCTCTTATAGGATACTTTCTCGGCTACTCTGACTAAATCTCTCAAAGTCATATCTTGTAATCCATCTAAGTATTGTAACTTTCTTTTAATATCCAGATCAGCTTGCCCAATGAAGGCCATCATGGCATATGCCTTTTGATCCTCTGCCTGAAGATCGAAAGGAGTATATCTCCTATATGCCTCCATAATTCTCTCTAGAAACATAGAGGGATGTTCATCAGGCCCTTGAATAATCTCTCTTACCTTGGCCAAATTATTTGGTTGCCTAGCGGCCGGTTGGAAACCCACTATTAGGGCCTGGCAATAAGTGGACAGATGCTCCCTACCTTCAAAGGTGTCGGGGTCCCAGTTGGGTAAGTTCAAGGGGAAGCCGGCTTTGATTATGTTGGGAAGTTGTGTTGGTCCCCCATCTGGTCCGAGGATATTTTTTTTTTCTAGCTTCCAGGAAGTTTCTCTCTCATTCCTCTGTCATGAAGAGAATCCCTAGGATTTGTTGGCAGTCATCCCAAGTAGGCAGGTTTGAAAACGCCAGGGAGTTCTTTGAGTTCTTTTTGCCAGGCCAGCTTCCTCCAGGGAAGGAGGGGCTGTGTGTGTGACAAGGGGGAGTCATTTGGTGGGCGCTGGGCTAGCCTAGCTTCCTCCAGTGGCGGAGAGGCTGAGTCAGCAGCAGGGGAATCACTTAGAGGTTGTTGGGGGTTGGTGGACGAGGGCAGCGGATAAGAAGGCGAGGAGAGTCCAGTAGAGTCTTGAGACTCAGGGAGAAGAGAGGGTGGAGGAGGAGGAGCAGAGGGTTTGAGAGATAGAATCATGGTGGAAGGAGTAGGAGCGGGGGCAGAGACAAGGAAAAGCTTCACCCATGGAGGAGGAGATTTGCAGAGGTCCTGCAAAGTTGAGATATATGGCTGTTGATCTGGATGTCCATGTGGCCCCGGTTGAAATACAAAATCTCTGACTTTTCGAATTAGTGGGACGTAGATGTTTCTAGGGGCTATCCAACTCCAAAGGTGGGTCATTCTGAGGCACAGAGGGTCTGCCAGGTCCAGCGATTTACTGAAAAAGAAAGATTCTGGGCCCTTAAGCGGACTTTGTTCCAGTGATCAAGGGTCAGGAAGAGAGGTGTTGAAGTTCTCTGTCCCAAAATGAGAGATACACAAACAGTGAAAGCAACGACACACTACACTGACAAGACAAGACAATAAAGTCAGGCATTGGACGTCCAATACTGAGGCCAGGCCTGAGTAGCCCGCAAAACCTGATGGGCTGGCAATACCGAATCCGAAGCAAAATATCACTGAGTCAAGGAGACTATTGTTCCTCGATTTCCTGAGTCCTCTGGGGCATCCCCCAGGGACGTGGCCTGTGGCTCTGTGACACGTATGTCAGCCTCTGTCAGAGAGAGCTCACGCTCATCACCCATAGCCATTTTGCCAAGCCCTAACCTGAAACCTAAAACCAAAAAGAGTTCCCTTACTTACCCTGAAAGGAGCCCCTTGGGGATCTTTCATCCGCCGCTGTCGGATCTTGCTGGTGCCTCCAGATGTAAAGGTCGGGCAAGCATCGGAGGAAGCGACAACCAAGAGAATGTCTCCTTCAACAGTAAATGGTTTATTATGGGTCCAGCATTCTGGGGCTCAGAGCTCACTTGAATAGAGCAGAGAGCAATGAGAACAGCTTAAGGAGAGCTTATATGCTTTCCTTGGAGAGGGCAGGGAGGGAAGTTTATTGATGGGTCAGGGCAAGTGGGTGGTTTGCGTGCAAACGGGTGAGGGTATACATTTGCAGTTTGGCATTTGGGGACAGCACATTCTGGAAACAAGATTAGCAAACAGTCCTCAAGACTTCAACAGTGTTTTGTTAAGCATACAGAAAAACAGTAAGTAACAAGTACCTATTTTATTAACCTTTCACCAAAGCCTAAATGGAAAGTGAGCATGGATTACTAAACACATCCATGTCCAGGTTGCCTAATGCTCTCAAATCAATCCTATTGGTGACTACATATTTGTTTCTTCTTAAGATAATATATTCAACCTCAACCCTGTTGAAAATGACTAATCCTATCAGTCACTTTATATTTTGTCTGATTTCCTAATGTCTATTGATATCTGCTTTCCTACATATTTTCCCCAGTTCATCATTGTGACTGACTCTTCACATGTGCTGACATTTACATTCACTCTCTATCCGAAACCCTATTGCTAAAGAACTTTTGGTCCAAATCCTATATTACTCTTTTTTCTAACATACCGACTATCTTCCTAATCCTAAAGACTATCCCTTTTTGACTGGATGATCACTTCGACAATCAATCATCCAAGGTACAAGGTCCTATGCCATTGTATATTGATTTATCTGAGACATCTTTGCAGAACATAATTCAAAGCTAAGTATCCCAATCAACAGCCCAATGCCCTTCCTGGATTCAAATCTTATCTAGATTTCTGTTTTCAAACTTATATTTCACCAATATATTCTTGTAAATATCGCAAGTTCCCAATACCATTATTCATTAAGCAGAATGATTCCTAATTCAAATCAAACATGTTATTAAGCCTAACCATACATTGTTTCCTCAAACTAACTTTACAGAAGAGCCGAGACAGAGTTTGTCTTACAATACAGTAATGTAGGGGCTCTTCCACCTGCTGAGAACATCAAAGGACCATGCAGAAATTATACCCTTAAGAAGTTGCAGGCAGCTATGAAGGACCTAAGAGGGAAAAAGTCATATTCCATGGCAAACAACAGGGTCAGTATGAAGGGATGTGTCTGAATCAGCCTCTCCTTTCTTAATGTAGAGAACTGATAAAACCATGCCTGTGTGGAGAGCTGTTTCCAGGTGCCTATGGTCGATATACCATTCTAACTTGTGAAAGTGTCAAAGGATGTAGGGGCAGCCTCCATTTCATGGGACCTTTCGAAGCAACTGTTAGGACAAAGTGGTGGCCAATGTAGTGACCTCATTCAGTTCCTGAAGGAAGTGACCTCACCTCTCTTCCTTGGTCATCAAAAAATCTGAAATTGTGATGCAGGAAGCCAGGCACCCAGAGCCAGTCCCAGTCCCAGTCCCAGTGGTCTCACTTGTTTGGATTTACCAAGGACAGAGTCAGTCTTCCTTGGTACCGACTGATATGAGCATTGTCAAATGGCAGAAGATCTCTGAAGAGGGGCCTTTCCTGAGAAAGCAGGTATTGGTTCACCGCTGGTTCCTGACAACTTCACAGAGTTGGCAAAGGAGACCAGATCTGAGAAAGGGCAGGCCATTTCAGGGGAACATAGTATGGCCCACCAGTTAGAGGACACTCCGGATAGTCACAGACCTACTTGGGTTAAGGAGGTGCCTTTGTGGGTGTGGAGTGAGTTTGTGGTTTTCTCTCATGTTCTGAGAATAGGTAGGAAAGGCTGTTTGTTTGGGTTGGAGTGGCCTGTTTCTAGTAAGTCGTTGGACAAGGCTAGTGTTTCTATGTCTGAGTATCCCACTGTGTCCGTGGTTGTAGACATTAGAAAAGAGAAGGCATCAAAGGATGTGTCCTGTCTAGTAGAAAACTTCCCAGCATTCATCCTGCCTAATTAAAGAATGGACTGTGGTTTGCCTTATGGATGGGCAACACCTACTAAATTTCTAAGTTCCTGTTTTCTTCCTGAATTCTGGCCACTCTCCAGAATAGGCTCATGGTTTTGTTTCCAAGATATGTACCACCTTCAAGCTCTGAGACATGTCTATATACTTGATAGCTGTAGAGAATGGGAACATCTTAGAAAACTCAGATATCAGTGTGACCAGTAAATTTTCAGTGGAGAAATCCTGCTTTGGTTCATTTGCTTACCTATGGTTCTGTTGTCCTGAATGTCGGGAAGGTCTTTGCCTCAGGCCACCCCTTTGTGAAGCCTGAAGAAAACAATTTTCAAATGGAAATGAATGGGCATCACCTGTGGTTCTTTGCTTAATTGCTTGTAAAAGGATGTGTCTAAATCAGCCTCTTGGCCCTGTATGAGGTTGTGGCTTAGATTCTCAGCACATGATGGATCTAAGGATAGATTCCATGTGTGCAATCAAAACCAAAATGGCCAAAAATCTGTCATTGTTGATCAGTCTCTTGCCTTCCTCTGTTAGGATTCTGACCTCTGTCAAGTGAGAATAGGGATCCTTTAAGTCAAATGAGTTCTTTGAAGAACTGCAGAGGTGCTTGTGTTTTCTTGTGACTCCAAATCACTTAAAGAATCTATCCCTGAGAGTCAGTAGGACTCAAATTGAAGAAGCAGAGCAGTATTCATGGCAGGCCTATTGGATCACTCCAGGTTCACAGGAAGGGTGACGATGCCACCCTGACTTTAGGCAAATGAGGGGCAAGGAAGATTATTTTGGACACTCTCTTGGGATGCGTCCCACATGAAAAACTCTAGCCAGAGGTAATGATGAGTGTCAATATGGAAGAAAGTAAGCACCATGTGGGAATGTTTTGGTTTTAAGTGTAGTCATTCATGTGGCAGTTGGAAGAGATGACTGGATCCACCTGGGCTTGAACTCTGGTGTCATTCCCCTTAAACACTGAGTTCTGGATCAATCATCAAAGAAGTATTGCCATGAATTGTGTTGGGAATTTAGGAGGCCACGCATGAGAGTCTCCGTTGGAAACTGAGATCTAGTCCTAGGGTGGCTTTCCACAGAGCACTGGGAATCTCAGCCAGGATATCACATTATTTTATTCTGAAAGACTTGGAAGCCATATTTGCTAGTCAAAACACACATGGACCTCAATTGTAGACCTCGATGGGCCTGGATTCATGTGACCTTTAGGCCACTCTTTGGGAAGCCTTGCCTGTGAGAGTTCACCAAAGCTTTCATTGAAATGAGCTTCCTCACCATTGAATGATTCCTGAATGATTTGAAAGCCATAGTGCTTCCAACTTCATAATTGAAAATTTGCTAGATAAATACCATGAAATTTTTGAAATTCCAATGACCAGGTGGCAATGAAGAACCTTTGCATGTCCTGTTGCTGATCACGAGTGTACCAGACAGTGCCTTGATTGACTGGTTTTGATGAAAATGGTGTAAAACAGAGATCTCAGTAATTTGGATCCTGCTGAGTAGTGGGCCTAGAGCAGTAGTGAGCAAATGTGTGATAAAACATCTGAGGTGGGGCCATGTGGATCTGCCATTGGCTTCCAAATGGCTTGTGACTGACATGGTGCAGCGAGCAGACCCTTATATGTAAAGGCAACTTGTTATATGGAGAGGTTTCAGGGCAATGTTCAGAATCAGGTTGCTATGGTCAAGGGGGCATCCTATGTGGTATACAAGCCCTGTTGGTGCATTCTCCTGCAGACCCTGATCCACCACACGTGACAGAACTCGCTGCAGCACTGTGTCCCAGTTAAACTCCTTGTATTTCGTGAAGCAAATACCAAACTCCGAGTGCAGCAGGAAGAAACATTATGAAAAGTGGAGGATAATGAAATGGCTTCGCAGTCCACATGGGGAGACACTTAGCCCCCAGTGGCCACAGATTACCTACAAAGCAAGAATTCAGCACTGCTGCTTCATGTTTATTGGAAAATTATAAACCATGTCCTCCAGATCACAGAGATGAAGACCCAGGTTTGATGGTCTCACTAGAAAGGAAGCTAAAGCTCCTGACAGCAACATATATTTCAAGTGCCCAACCTAAAGGCAGTTTCTCCAGACGTCTTTAGGCAGGCAAATCTCCATGTTTGTAGAGTTTTTACACTGTCCCTTACTTTTGGAAACTCCTCTACAATCTCCAAGGTTGTGAACCCTAAGCATTTTCAATTTCAGATATGTATTCATAGATTTTCTAACTCTTCTCCTCTAATTGTGTCTTACTTGGGGTGAAGGTAATGTGAAGGCATTGTTCTGAATGAGAGTGGGAAAATTTTTTTGTAGTACACATTTGCATACACATTGATCCATTTTCCAATTTTCCATTCGAAATACTGAATCCCTGACACTAACTCATACCCTACTAGACTCTGACTACTAATCCTAATATGATGGAGAAAAATACCCCAAAAGAATGAAAATACAAGCAGTTCAGAGGAAGCATGGTGTATAGTTGGACTTCCCTCTTGCATGATAAAGGGTCGGTTTTATAAATCTACTCAATTTTTAATTGAAATAGTCCTCCATGTGTTTTTTTTAAAGAGAGAGTGAGAGAAAAGAGAGAGAATTCTATAATATTTATTTTTTAGTTATCGGCGGACACAACATCTTTGTTTTCACGTGGTGCTGAGAATCGAACCCATGCCGCACGCATGCCAGGCGAGCACGCTACCACTTGAGCCACATCCGCAGCTCTCTCCATGCGTTTTTAAAGTTAACAAATATGTGAATTCCTGTCTCCCTTTCTCTGTAGCCTACTCAGCACTTGTACTTTTTATATGCACATACAGATTCCTACTTGGTATCACACATATATTTTTATGAGTTGGCTGACTTGGCAGAAACAAATTGTAAGAAGAGATCAGTGCTCCTAAACGCTGTTGGAACTGAAAATTCAAACTATGGGTAAGCTTCCTATTAGAACAATATTATACATAAACCCATGTTTAGTAAAATAAATATTTTTGCTTCTGTGGATGATATATATTACATGATGAATTACGATTGGCATATATATATTGATACTTTTTAATGAATTTTTGTGGTTTTTTTTTTGTATATATATATATATATATATATATATATATATATATATATATATACACTCTACAGATTTTATAAAATATGAAATATATGTGTCTTATATACACTCCATAAATTCATTCATGTTCATGTATGTGGATTTATAATCAACATTTCACAAGATTATTCTCAGAAATAATCATCTACCTGAAATACATATTTGTTTCCCAGTGCTGAAAACTAACTTCAATCAATGGTGCTTACAAATCCTAATATTTCTGCAGTAACTGACCCAGTTTAACATCAATGCAAATAGATTCCTAGGGGACATGATGTCTATTTTGACGTTCATTTTAATTCAACACTGGTACATTACTATTTCTTCAGTTTTTGCACATCATAGGATATATATTTCATTCACAAGTTCACAAATTTATAGGAATTTGTTTCACTTTTAATCACTTTCTGCTTCAGAACACATGTATTCCTCCATGTTACTTGACTGGTCTTTTCATGAGACTTCTTTCCAAACACATTATTTTCGATTTCCATAATCAATTTTGAAGCTAAACCCACACACTCTTCAAGATAAACCATAACATTAATATTACCATTAGATGTATAAGTGGTTGGAATGAATGTGTGTATATCAATATAAGATTTCCTGTACATTTTCACATTTCAATTCAATCCATTATTAAAGTTGGAACCAGGTATGTTATTTATTCACAGTATGGTCTATTAATGCATTATCTCTATATTCATAGACAAAGTGTACACCTCTTTGTTCCCCCAATACTAATTTATACCTCTTCAAAACATTGCTCCCAGAAATGGTAAAAGAAATATTCATGTCACCTTATCTATCTATATATGTGTGTGTGTGTGTGTATATATATATATATATATATATATATATATATATATATATATATATATATATATATATATTCTTTTTTTATCACAGTAATATTCTGGACACAAAAAACAAAGGTCACACTCATGATTGTATCAAAGCCTAAATGGAAAGTGAGCATGAATTACTAAAAACAACCATGTCCAGGTTGCCTAATGCTCTCAAATGTAAATCCTATTGGTGACTACATATTTGTTTCTTTCTAAGATTATATATTCAACTTCAAGGCTGTTGAAAATGTCTAATTCTATCACTCAGTTTATACTTTGCCTGATTTCCTTATATCTCTATTGATATCTGCTTTCCTACATATATTCCGCAGTTCATCATTGTGTCTGACACTTCACATATGCTGACATTTACATTCAATGTCTACCCGAGACCCTATTGCTAAAGAAATTTTGGTCTAAATCCTATACTCACTTTTATTTCTAAACCTACTGACTATCTTCCTAATCTTACTGATTATTGCTTTTTGACTCGATGTTCTCTTCGACAATTAATCATCCAAGGTATAAGGTCCTAAACCATTGAATTTCAATTTATCGGAGACATATATGCAGAACATAATTCAAACCTAAGAATCCCACTCAAGGACCCAATGCCCTTCTGACTTCGAATCTTACCTAGATTTCTGTTTTCATACTTACATTTCACCTATATATTCTTGTAAATATCACAGGTTCCCAATACCATTATTCATGCGGCAGAGAGATTCCTAACCCAAATCAAACATGTTATTAACCCTAAACATACACTCTTCCCTCAATCTAACTTTACAAAAGAGGAGGGACAGAGTTAGTCTTACAATACAGGAATGTAGGGGATCTTCCACCTTCTGAGAACATCAAAGGTCCATGCAGAAATGATCCCTGGAGAAGATGTAGGCAGCTATGAAGGACCTGATAGAGGAAAAGTCATCTTTTATGGTAAACAACCTGATCATGATGAATGGATGTGTCTGAATCAACCTCTATCTTCTAAATGTAGAGAAGATGGACCAAATCAGGCCTGTGTGGAGAGCTCTTCCCAGGTGCCAATGGTTGATATACCATTCTAACTTGTGAAAGTGTGACAGAAAGTAGGGACAGACTCCATCTCATGGGACCCTTAGAAGTAACTGTTAGGACAAAGAGGTTGCCAAGGCAGTGACCTCATTCAGTTCCTGAAGGAAGTAACCTCACTGCACTTCCTTGGTGATGGAACTCTCTGAACTTGGGATCCAGGAAGAGAGGCACCCAGAGCCAGTTGCAGTCCCAGTCCCTGTGGTCTCACTTGTTTCAATTTACCAAGGACAGAGTCAGTCTTTCTTAGTACCAACAGATGTGAGGATGGCCAAATGCCAGGAAAGCTCTGAAGAAAGGCCTTTCCTGAGAAAGCAGGTATTGGTTCACCGCTGGCTCCTGACAACTGCACAGAGTTGGCCAAGGAGACCAGATTTGAGATACAACAGGCCATTTTTGGCGAATATAGTATGGCCCACCATTCAGAGGACACTCCACAAAGGAGGTGCCTTTGTGGGTGTAGGTGTGTGTATGGGACTGTTTCTAGTAAGTCCTTTGACAAGGCGAGTGCTTCTATGTCTGTGTATCCCACTCTGTCCGTGGTTGTAGACATTAGAAAAGAAAATGCATCAATGGATGTGTCCTGTCTAGGAGAAAGCTTCGCAACATTCATCCTGCCCGATTTATTAATGGACTGCGGCTTTCCTTATTGAAGGGCAAAACCTGCTATCTTCCAAAGTTTCTGTTTACATCCTGAATTCTGGACACTCTCCAGAATTGCCTCAATGTTTTGTGACCAAGATATGTACTACCTCAAAGCTATGTGATATGGCTATGTACTGGATAGCTGAAGGGAAAGGCGAGCATCTAGGAAAACTCAGATATCAGTGTGACCAGGAAAGTCTCAGTGGAGAAACCCTGCTTTGTGCGTTTTGTTTACCTATTGTTCTGTTGCCCTGAATTTCAGGAAGGTTTTTGCCTCAGACCACTCCTTTGTGAATATGAATTCAATCCATTATTTAAAGTGGAACCAGCTATACTATTTATTCACAGTATGGTCTATTCATGAATTATCTGTATATACATAGACACAGGGTACAGCTTTTTGTACAACCAATACTTATGTATATGTCTTCAAAATATTACTCACAGAAATGGTGAAAGAAATACTGATGTCACCTAATCTACATATACATTTTATCACAGTAATATTCTGGACACAAAATGCAAAGTTCACACTTATTATTGTACTAAAGCCTAAATGGAAAGTGAACATGGATTACTTCCATGTTCAGGTTGCCTAATGCTCTCAAATATCAATCCTATTGGTGACTACATATTTGTTTCTTCCTAAGATTATATATTCAAAATCAACCCTGTTGAAAATATCTAATCATATCACTCACTTTATACTTTGCCTGATTTTGTAATATCTCTTTTTTTAATGTTAGGATGAGCCAATTTAGTACTTTTTAAAATTTTTATTTTTTTCATCTTTCATAAATTTGATTCAAGTGAGTTATGCATTTCCATTTTTACCCCAAATACAGATTGCAGAATCACATCAGTTACACATTCACAATGTTTACATAATGCCATATTAGTGACTGTTGTATTCTGCTGACTTTCCTATCCCCTACTATCCCCCCTCCCCTCCCCTTTCATTTTCCCTCTCTACCTCATCTGTTATTGTTCCGTTCTCTCCCTTCCCCCCCCTTTACCCTCACAACCTTGTATATGTGATTTCGTATAACGATGAGGGTTTCCTTCCATTTCCATGCAATTTCCCTTCTCTCTCCCTTTCCCTCCCATCACTTGTCTCAGTTTAATGTTAATATTTTCCTCATGCTCTTTCCCTCTGTTCAGTTCTTAGTTGCTCTCCTTAAATCAAAGAAGACATTTGGCATTTGTTTTTTAAGGATTGGCTAGCTTCACTTAGCATAATCTGCTCTAATGCCATCCATTTCCCTGCAAATTCCATGATTTTGTCATTTTTTAGTGCTGCATAATACTCCATTGTGTATAGATGCCACATTTTTTTTATCCATTCATCTATTGAAGGGCATCTAGGTTGGTTCCACAGTCTGGCTTTTGTGAATTGTGCTGCTATGATCATTGATGTGGCAGTATCCCTATAGCATTCTCTTTTATGGTCCTCAGGGAATAGTCCAAGGAGGGCGATAGCTGGGTCAAATGGTGGTTCCATTCCCAGCTTTTCCAGGAATCTCCATACTGCTTTCCATAATGGCCGAACCATTTTGCAGTCTCACCAGCAATGTACAAGTGTACCCTTTTCCCCACATCCTTGCCACCACTTATTATTGTTTGACATCCTAATGGCTGCCAATCTTACTGGAGTGAGATGGTATCTTAGGGTGGTTTTGATTTGCATTTCTCTGACTGCTAGAGAAGGTGAGAATTTTTTCATGTACTTATTAATTGATTGTATGTCTTCTTCTGAGAAGTGTCTGTTCAGGTCCTTGGCCCACTTGTTGATTTTGTAATATCTCTATTGATATCTGCTTTCCTACATATTTTCCCCTGTTCATCATTGTGACTGACCCTTCAAGTGGGCTGATATTTACTTTCACAGTTTAACCCAAACCCTATTGCTAAAGAACTTTTGTTCCAAATCCTATACTCACTCTTTGTTAACCTACCGAATATCTATCTAATCCTACCGACTATCCCTTTTTGACTGGATGTTCTCTTCGAATTTTAATCATCCAAGGTACAAGGTCCTATGCCATTGCATATCGATTTATCTGAGATATCTGTGCACAACATAAATCAAAGCTAAGTATCCCAATGAAGGGCCCATTGCCTCTCTGGGCTTCAAAATTACCTAGACATCCTTTTTTCATTTATATATTTCACCTCTATATTTTTAAAAATATCCCAGGTTCCCAGTACCATTATACATCCAGCAGAATGATTTCTAACATCAAACATTTTATTAACCCTAACAATACACTGTTCCCTCAATGTAAATTTAATGAAGAGCAGGGACAGAGTTGGTCTTACAATACAGGAATGTAGGAGATCTTTCACCTGTTTAGAACCACAAGTTCAATGCAGAAATGATCCCTGGAGTATATGTAGTCAGCTATGGAGGACCTGAGAAAGCAAAAGTAATCTTCCATGGCAAAATACCTGGTCAGGATGACGGGATGTGTCTGAATCAGAACCTCTCTTCTCAATGTAGAGGAGATGGACCAAACCAGGCCTGTGTGGAGAGCTATTACCGGGTTCCTATGGTTGATATACCATTCTAACTTGTGAATGTTTCACAGGAAGTAGGGGAAGCCTCCATTTAATGAGACACTTGGAAGCAACTGTTAGGATAAAGTGGTTGCCAAGGCAGTGACCTAATTCAGTTCCTGAAGGAAGTGACCTCACCTTACTCCCTTGGTGATGGAACTCTCTGAACTTGGGATCCTGGAAGCCAGGCACACAGAGCCAGTCCCAGTACCAGTCCCAGTGGGTTCACTTGTTTGGAATTACCAAGGACAGAGTCAGTCTTTCTTTGTACCTACTGATGTTAGAATGGCCAAAAGCCAGGACAGCTCTGAAGAGGGGCCTTTCCTGAAAAAGCAGGTAGTGGCCCACTGCTGGCTCCTGACAACTTCATAGAGTTGGCCAAGGAGACCATATTTGAGACAGGACAGGACATTTTGGGGGAACATTGTGTGGCCCACCAGTCAGAGGACACTCCATAGAGTCACAGACCTACTTAGGGTAAGGAGGTGCCTTTGTGGGTGTGGTTGTGAGTTTGTGATTTTGTCTCATGTTGTGAGAATAGGAAGGAAAGGTGGTTTGTATGGTTTGGAGTGAACTGTTTCTTGTAAGTCGTTTGAAAAGGCGAGTGATTCTATGTCTGTGTATCCCATGGTGTCCGTGGTTGTAGACATTAGAAAAGAGAGTGCATCAATGGATGTTTCCTGTCTAGTAGAAAGCTTCCCATTTCATCATGCCCAACTTATGAATGGATTGCGGCTTTACTTAAAGATGGGCATAACCTACTACATTCCTAATTTCCAGGTTTCTTCATGAATTCTGTTCACTCTCCAGGATAGGCTCATGGTTTTGTGTCTAACATATGTACCACCTCCAAGCTCTGTGACATGGTCATGTACTGGATAGCTGAAGGGAATGGCGAGCATCTCAAAAAACTCAGATATCAGTGTGACCAGGAAATTCTCAGTGGAAAAACCCTGCTTTGGGCATTTTGCTTATATATTGTTCTGTTGAACTGAATGTCAGGAAGTTCTTGCTCTGGCCACCCCTTTGTGAAGCCTGAAGTAAACAGTTTTCAAATGGAAATGAATGGGCATCACCTGTGGCTCTTTGCTTAATTGCTTTGGAAAGGGATGTGTCTGAATTAGCATCTTGGCCCTGTGTGAGTTTGTGGCTTAGATTCTCAGCACCAGATGGATCTAAAGAAAGATCCCATGTGTGCATCTAAAACCAAAATGGCAAATAGACCAGTCATTGTGGATAAAGTCTCGCTTTCCTCTGTGAGGTTCCTGACCTCTATCAAGTGAGAATAGGGATCCTTTGTGTCAATTGAGTTCTTCAAAGCCCTGCAGAGGTGCTTGGGTTTTCTCATGACTCTAATTCACATAAACAATCTATACCTCTAACTCAGTAGGCCTCAAATTGAAGAAGCGCTGCAGTATTAACGGCATGCCTATTTGATCACTCCTGGTTCACAGGAAGTATGTCCAGGCCACCCTGACTTTAGGCAAATGAGGGGCAAGGGAGCTTATTTTGGACACTGTCTTGGACTGCGCCCCTCATGGAAACCTCCAGCCAGAGGTTATGATGAGTATCTATATGGAAACAGATGAGGGCCATGTGGGAGTGTTTTGGTTTTAATTGTGGTCATTGTGTGGCAGTTAAAGGAGATGCCTGGGTCCACATGGGCTTGAACTCTGGTGTGATTACACTTAGAGAGTGCATTCTGGATCTGATCTCAGAGAACTTGTGCCATGTATTGTGTTGGGATTCTAGGAGGGCACACATGAGAGTCTCCCTTGGAAACTGAGATCTAGGCCCAGGGTGGCTTTCCACAGAGCACTGGGAATCTCAGCCAGGATATCACATGATTTTTTTTTTTCTGAAAGACTTGGCAGGCACGGGTGACAGTCAAAACACACATGGACCTCACATTGTAGACCTCAGTGGGTCTGATTTTATGTGACATTTTGGCCACTCCCTGGGAAGCCTTGTCTGTAACAGTTCTACAGAGCTTTCATTGAAATGAGGTTTCTCATCATTTAATGGTTCCTGTACGAATTGAAATCCACAGTGCCTCCATCTTCATCCGTGAAAAATGGCTAGATAAATACAATAAAATTATTGAAATTTCCATGATCAGGTGGCACTGTAGAAAATTTGGAAAACCGGTTGCTGATCATGAGTATACCAGACAGCACCTTGATTGACTAGGTTTCATCAAAATGGTGTAGAACAGAGATGCCAGTAAATTGGAGCCTGCTGAGTAGTGGGCCTAGAGCAGTGGAGGGGGGGTGTGTGATGAAACATCTGTGGTGGGGCCATGTTGATCTTCCATTGGCTCCGAAATGCCTTGTGACTGACATGGTACAACCACCAGACTCTTATATGTAACGACATCTTGTTATATAGAGAGGTTTCAGGGAAATGTTGAGAATTATGTTGCTATGGTCAAGGGGAAAAGCTTTGTGGAATAGAAGCATTGTTGGTATATTCTCTTGCAGACCCTTACCCACCACACGTGACAGAACTCCCTCAAGCACTGTGTCCCAGGTGATCTTTTTTTACTTCATAAGCAAATACCAAACTCCCAGTGCAGCAGCAAGAAACACCAGGAAAAGTAGAGGATGACCAAATGGCTTCACAGTCCACACGCAGAGACACTTAGGCCCCAGTGGACACAGTTTACCTACATAGAGAGAATTCAGCACTGCTGCCTCATGTTCATTGGAAAATATGAAACCATGTCCTCCAGGTCGCATAGATGCACACCCAGCTTTGATGGTCTCAGTACAAAGAAAGCTCCTTACGAAAACATATATTTCAAGTGCCCAACCTCAGAGGCAGTTTCTCAAGAAGTCTTTAGGGCAGCAGAGCTCCATGTTTGTGGAGTGCTTACCCTGTCCCATACTTTTGGAAACTCCTCTACGACCTCCAAGGTTGTGAACTCATGAGAATATTCATTTCCAGATATGTATTCACAGAATTTTTAACTCTTCTCCTCTAATTGTGTCTTACTTGGGATGAGGGTAATGTCTAGGCATTGTTCTGAATGAGAGTGGGAAGATTTTTATGCAGCATATATTTGAAATACTAAATCCCTGACACTAACCCATTCCCTACTAGACTCTGACTACTAATCCTAATATGATGGAGAAACATAACCCAAACAGAATAGAAATACAAGCATTTCAGAGGAGGCAGGGTGTACAGTTGGACATGCCTTTTGAAATATATAGGGTAGGAGTTATAAATCTAGTCAATTTTTAATTGAAATAGTTCTACATGTGTTTTTAAGTTAACAAATATATGAATTACTGTCTTCCTTTCTCAGTAGCCTATTCAGCACATGTGTTTTAATATGCACATATAGAATCCTACCTGGTGTCACACGTACATTCTCGTGAGGTGGCTGACATGGCACATACAAATTGTGAGAAGTGATCACTCCTCCTAAACAATGTTGGAACTGAAAATTCAACCCATGGGTGAGCTTCCTATTTGAACAAACTTATATAAAAATCCATATTCATTAAAATGAATATTTTCGGATATGATGATGATATATATTTCATGATGAATTTCAATTGGCATATATATTGCTATTTTATATATATATATATATATATATATATATATATATATATATATATATATATATATATAAACATGTGTCTTATTATGCACTCCCTAAATTCATTCATATTGATGTATTTGGATTTTTAATCAACTTTTCACAAGATTATTCTCAGTAATATTCATCCACCTGAAATACATATTTGTTTCCTAGTACTGAAAACTAACTTCTTTGAATGGTGCAAACATATCCTAACATTTCTACAGTAACTGACCCTGTTTAACATCAATTCAAGTAGATTACTATGGGACATGATGTGTATTTTGATGTTCAATTTTATTCAACACTTCTACATTACTATTTATTCACTTTATGCACATCATAGGATATATATTTCATCCACAAGTTAGCAAATTCATACGCATTTGTCTGACTTTCATTCACTTCGTGCTTCAGAACACATGTATTCATCCATGTTTCTTGACTGATCTTTTCATGAGACTTCTTTCCAAACACATCATTTTCAATTTCCATAATCACTTTTGAAACACTTCAAAAGTTACCTTGAGCTTGGGGAGGGAATCTGAGCCCCGACTTTCTTAGTCATCCTCCAGAGTCAGAATGGCTGGCTGGTGTGGCTGTCGCTTTTTAGGGCAATTTTGGCCCAGTGTCCTTTTTTCTTTAGAGTAGGCACATTGATCTGAGGCCAGGGTGGCCTCTGGCATGGGCCAATGTTATCCCTTCTTGTCTACCTGTTTCTTAATTTCTGGCCTATTTGTTTTTGTGACCAGGACCTTAGTCAACGCCTTAGTCTGCCTTTTGTTTCTTTTATCCTCCCCTTGCTCCCTTCTCTTCCTCAGTTTCTCTCTTATAGTATACGTTCTTGGCTTCTCTGACTAAATCTCTGAAAGTCATATCTTGTAATCAATCTAGCTTTGTAACTTTGTTTTAATATCCAAGCCAGTTTGCCCAATAAAGGCCATCGTGACAGATGCCTTTGATTCTCTTCCTGAGGATCAAAAGGAGTATATCTCCAATATGCCTCCATAATTCTCTCTAGAAACATAGTGGGAGAATCATCAGGCCCTTGAATAATCTCTCTTACCTTGGCCAAATTACTTTGTCGCTAGCGGCTGCTTGGAGACACACTATTAGAGCCCGGTGATAAGGGGACAGATGCTCGCTACCTTCAAAGATTTTGGGGTCTCAGTTGGGTGGGTTCAAGGGAAAGCTGCCTTTGATTATCTTGGGAAGTTGTGTCAGACGCAGATCTTGTTTGAGGGATTTTTTTTCTAGCTTCCTGGAGGATTCACTGTTGTTCCTCTGTCATGAAGAGAATCCCTAGGAGTTTTTGGCAGTCATCTGAAGTAGGCTGGTGTGAAAACATCAATGACTCAACCAGACCTGAGAGCCTGGTGGGGTCCTCAGAAAAAGGGGGATTATAAATTTTTTAAGTTATATAGGTCTGACGAGGAGAAAGGCTAATACTGGTAGGCTTGCATTTTTTCCCCGTGGCCATCGTCAATCATTGGCCCATAGGGATGGAGGGGGAGCATCCCAAGAGTTCCAGGGTTTTCAATCATTCACCGCCAGCGAGTTCCTTTAGATGGTACAGCTTCCTCCAAGGGAAGAGGTGCTGTGTGTGCCGCAAAGGAATTATCTGGAGGGCGCTGGGCCGGCATAGCTTCCTCCAATGGAGGAGAGGCTGAGTCAGCAGCAGGGGAATCACTTAGAGGGTGTTGGATTTTGGGGGACAAGGGCAGGGGATAAGGAGGGGAAGGAGACTCCAGTAGAGTGAAATCTGGTGACTCAGGGAGAACAGAGGGTGTAGGAGGAGGAGGATCAGAGGATTTGAGAGTTCCTGGGGGAAGGAGTCAGAGTGGGGGCAGTGACAAGGAAAGGCTTCACCCATGGAGGAGGAGATATGCAGAGTTCCCGCCGAGTTAAGATATATGGCTGTTGATCCAGATGGCTATGTAGCACCGGCTGAAAGACAATATCTCTGACTTTTTTAAATTAGTGGGAAGTAGAAAGATCCTTCTAGGGGTAATCCAAATCCAAAGGTGGGCCATTCTGAAGCACAGAGAGTCTGCCACATCCGGCGCTTTACTGAAAAACAAAGATTCTGAGCCCTTAAGTGGACTTTGGTCCAGTGATCAAGTGTCAGGGACAGAGGCATTGAAGTGCTCTGTCCCATAATGAAAGATACACAAACAGTTAAAGCAATGAAACATGACACAGACAAGACAAGGCAATGAAGACAGGCAATGGACGTCCAACACTGAGACCAGGACTGAGGAGCCGGCAAAACCCGATTGACTGGCAATACCGAATCCGAAAAAAAATATCAATGAGTCCAGGAGACTATCTCGTCCCCATAAATTTACGGGAAGATGATCCAATACATATGGCTGTAGAGTTCCTTCACATCCTTCAGGATCCTTCCAATCTAATACCATTGCACTTCTATGGGGATTATACGCTACTCCTAGGCCTCGAAGCGTTTGAGTGGCTTGTTGTAATGGCCAATGTTTTGGCCATTCTTGACGAGAGATGATGCTAAGGTCTGCGTCTGTATCCAGTAGCCCATTAAATTCATGCCCTTGAATATTTAGTTTTAGCATGGAGCCAGAATCTAAATTTAAAGAAAGCATAGCCCAATCTACACCTGTGGAGCCTAATCACTTGGAACCTCTTTCTACAGTACGACTGGAAAATTTTTCACGTAGGCTGGGTATTATTAGTAACTGTGCTATTCTATCTCCTGGTGAAATTACTAATATACCCTTTGGAGAACTGGCTATAATTTTTATTTCACCTTCATAGTCGAGATAAATTACCCCAGGACTTATCATAAGTCCTTTTAGAGTAGAAGAGCTGCGTCCCAATAATAAGCCTACTGTTCCTTTGGGAAGAGGTCCTTTTACCCCTGTGGAAATGAATTGAACTCCCATCTCTGCAGTTAGTACTGCTCTGGCAGAGTCACAGATGTCTAACCCTGCGCTCCCTCTGGTTTTTCTGATGAGGGATCTGATGGACAATGTGTCCTGGGCACTACCCTGATGTGGTTGATGGGTTTCTCCAGTGCTGCGTATATTTGTGGTTTTGGGCCCCGGAGAATTGAGCCCCCTTGTCCATTTTTTGGCAAAGGAGCTCCATGTTTTTGTCCACGATATTGTGGATAAACACCTGGTCCTTGTTCGTTTTTTGATAATGGTGTACCCTCTATGGTGGTTTGAGAACAGCATTCATTAGCCCAAAGTCTCCCTCTACGGCATCGTGGACAAATACCTGGTATTCTACTCCTTTGATACCTAGTTTTGTTAAACCCTCCTCCTATGGGACAATTCCTTTTAAAATGTCCTGTTTTTTCACAATTGTAGCATGTTCTTGGCCTGGCATCTAAAGCCTGTTTTACTGCAGCTGCCACAATTTGCCCTTGTTCATTAATGTCTCTGGCATCTAAAGCCTGTTTTACTGCAGCTTCCACGACTTGCTCTTGTTCTTTAATGTCTCTACATAATTTAATATATGTGTTTAAATCTTCATGTTTCCATGGTCTAATGATATCTTTGCACCAACGATTCGCTTGCTCATAAGCCAGTTGTTTTAGTAATGGCATTGTTTGTTGTGTATTTCCAAAAACTCTGTTAGCTGTTTGAATAAGCCTATCTACAAATTCAGCATAAGGTTCATTAGCTCCTTGTATTACCTTAGATAACTGACCTTGTAAACCTCCATTTCCTTGAAAAGTCTTCCATGCCTTAATTGCATCTATAGCAATCTGTGCATATACACCAGGATCATATGCACATTGCTTCTGCTGATCCTCATAAGGTCCCTTTCCTAACAATATATCTAGATTTCTCTGAGGATAACTAGCTGTTGCATTTTGCCTAGCCGTCTCCTTGCAAAATTCCTCATTGGCAATCTTTCATAACAGGTATTTCCTCCATTTAGCACAGCTTTACACATATTAGCCCAATCTGCTGGCTTCATGTTCAAGTTGTTAATGGATTTGATAATGCTTACAGTGAAGGGTGCTTGAGGACCATAGGTTGTTACAGCCTCTGTTAGCTGCTTCACTGTTTTGAAATTTAAAGCATGGTAATCTCACTGCCCTCCTGCCTCAAATACTGGGCATGTTAATATTTGAGATCTTGTCTCAGGATTCCAACTATCAACTGTGGGGGTTGGGGGCCTCCCAGCATATGGAGGTGGCCTTGTTAGTTGGACACTTACTTCCTCTGGTGATAGAAAGGTGTTAGTAGCAGTCTCCTGTAGAGGTTGTGCTGTTGGTTGGACACTTACACCCTCTGGTGATAGAAAGGTGTTAGTAGTAGTCTCCTGTTGTAACTTTCCCCCTGATGGCTTTTTCTGTTTTACACTTTCTTCCTCTCTCTGACTGGCTTGAAAGGCCTTCTCTTTTACTTGATTTTTTTCCTCTGTCTGACTAGTTCGAGAGACCTTTTCTTTTACTTGAATTTTTTCCTCTATCTGACTAACTTGAGAGACCTTCTATTTTACTTGAATCAATATGTCTTCTCCTTCCTCTACCATTGTCTGAACTGAAGGCTTTCCACTAAGCAAACAAGGTACAAACGTCCACAATAGCAATGTGCCAACTGGAAGAGTCCCTGGGCTTTTCTTTCCTATTCTTTTTAAATCTTCACCATGATGGTTCCATTGTGATATATTTAACAACTCCTCCTGAAAAAGCCATGGGCTACATTTTTGTATTGTATCAACGTATGCCCTGACTTTTCTTGATTTTACTGAGATGCCTCCTTCCTCTAACAATTTACTGAACACTCTTTCAGTTTTTTTTTTTTTTTACTAATTTCTGATCCCGTATTTCTACTATAATACAACCCAACAAGATGACACCAAACAAAACAGCTCCTCAGGAAAAGCCGTCAGAGCCCAACTGCCACCACAGGCTTCCCACAAGCCTCTCCCTCAAACACAAGTCTCCTCCTCTTGAGGCCGATTGGCTGGGTCACGTGGGCGAAGCCAAAAAGTCCCCCAATGAGCAGTTCCATGGTCTGAAAGGGCAGGGAACCAGCCCAATGTGCATCACCACAGAGGAGCCAATCAGCTAGATGTTGCTGGGGCCGCTGTGAGCCAATCATCCGCTGGCGGTCTGAAAGGTCGGGGAAACCGCTCATTGAGCATCTCAATGAGCATCACCACAGACAAGCAAATCAGCTAGATGATGCTGGGGCCGCTGTGAGCCAATCATCAGCCGGCAGATGGAAGTTTGCTGGCAGCTGCAAGTTTGCTGGGGCTCCTTTGGCTGTGGCTCTCAACAGATTATTCTCAGAAATATTCAACCACCTGACATACATATTTGTTTCCTAGTACTGAAAACTAACTTCAGTGAATGGTCCTTATATATCCTAATATTTCTATAGTAACTGACCAAGTTTAACATCAATGCAGTTAGATTCCTATGGGACATGATATGTATTTTTAAGTTCATTTTTATTCCACACTGGTACATTACTATTTCTTCAGTTTATGGACATCATAGGATATGTCCTTTCATCCACAAATTCACAAATTTATAGGCATGTGGTTCACTTTCAATCACTTCCTCTTTCAGAAAACATGTATTCCTCTATGATTCTTTAGTGGTCTTTTCACTAGACTTCTTTCTAAAAACATTATTTTCGATTCTATACTCATTTTTGAAGCAAAACTCACACACTCTTCATGATAAACCGTAACCCTAATATTACCATTAGATGTATAACTGGTTGGAATGAATGTATATATATATCAATATAAGATTTACTATATATTTTCAAATATAATTTCAATGCATTATTTAAAGTTGGAACCAGTTATATAATTTATTCACAATATGGTCTATTCATGCATCATCTCTTATTCATCAACACAGGGTAGGCCTATTTTATCCACAATACTAATTTATAAGTTTTCAAAATATTGCTCCTCATATTGGTGGAAGAAATACTCATGTCATCTGATCTACATATATATTTTACCACAGTAATATTCTTGACACAAAATGCAAAGGTCACACTTATGATTGTACTAAAGCCTAAATTTAAAGTGAGCATGGATTACTAAAAACCTCCATGTCTAGGTTCCCTAATGCGCTCAAATGTCAATCCTATTGGTGACTAAATAATTGTTTCTTCCTAAGATTATATATTCAACCTCAACCCTGTTGAAAATATCTAATCCTATCACTCACTTTATACGTTGCCTGATTTCCTAATGTCTCTATTGATACATATTTACTCTCTTTCCTACATATTTTCCCCAGTTCATCATTGTGACTGACTCTTCACATGTGCTGACATTTACATTCACTCTCTAACTGAAACCCTATTGCTAAAGAACTTTTGGTCCAACTCCTAGACTCACTCTTCTTCCTAATCCTACAGACAATCTTCCTAATCCTATGGACTATCCCTTTTGGACTGGATGATCTCTTCTAAATTCAGTCATCTGAGGTACAGCAACCTATGCCATTGTAAATAAATTTATCTGAGACCTCGGTGCAGAACATAATTCAAGCTTAGTATGCCAATCAATCACCAAATGCCCTTCTGGGCTTCAAATCTTACCTAGATTTCTTTTTTCATACTTATATTTCACGTCTATATTCTTATAAGTATCAGAGGTTCCCAAACCATTATTCATCCAGCAGAATGATTCCTAACCAAAATCGAACATGCTATTAACCCTAACCATACAATGTTCCGTCAATCTAACTTTACAGAAGAGGAGGGACCGAGTTGGTCTTACAATACAGGAAGGTAGGGGATCTTCCACCTGCTGAGAACCTCAAAAGTCCATGCAGAAATGATCGATGGAGAAGATTTAGGCAGCTATTTAGGACCTGAGAGAGGAAAAGTCATCTTCCATGGCAAACAACCTAGTCAGGATGAAGGGATGTTTCTGAGTCAGCCTCTCTCTTCTTAATGTAGAGAAGTCGGATCAAACCAGGCCTTTGTGGAGAGCTGTTCCCAGGTGCCTATGGTTTCTATACCATTCTAATTTGTGAATGTGTCACAAGAAGTAGGGGCCACCTCCATCTTATGAGAACCTAGGAAGCAACTGTTAGGACATATTGGTGGCCAAGTCAGTGACCTCATTCAGTTCCTGAAGGAAGTGACCTCACCTACTTCCTTGGTGATGGAATTCTCTGAATTTGGGATCCAGGAAGCCAGGCACCCAAAGCCATTACCCGTCCAAGTCCCAGTGGTCTCACTTGTTTGGATTTACCAAGGATAGAATCAGTCTTTCTAGGTACCTCTTCATGTGACGGTGGCCAAATTCCAAGAAAGCTCTGAAGAGGGGCCTTTCCTGACAAGACTGGAATTGGCTCACCACTGCCTCCTGACAACTTCACAGAGTTGGTGAATGACACCAGATCTGAGACAGGAAAGGCCATTTCAGAGGAACATCGTATGGCCTACCAGTCAGAGGACATTCAGAAGAGTCACAGACCTACTTGGGGGAAGGAGGTGCCTGGGTGTGTGGATGTCAGTTTGTGGTTTTGTCTCATGTTCTGAGAATAGGTAGAAAAAACGTGATTTATTTCTTTTGGAATGGACTATTTCTAATAAGTCATTTGACATGGTGAGTGTTTCTATTTCTGTGTATGCCACTGTGTCCGTGGTTGTAGACATTAGAAAAGAGAATGCATCAATGAATATGTCCTGTGTAGTAGAATGCCTCCCAGCAATCAACCTGTCCAATTTATGAAAGGACTGCGGCTTGCCTTACCAATGGGAAACACCTACAACCTTCCTAAGTTCCTGTTTTCTTCCAGAATTCTGGCCACTAGCCAGAATATGCTCATTGTTTTTTATCCATGATATGTACCACCTCCAATCACTGTGACATGACCATGTACTGAATAGCTGAAGGAATTGGCATGGCGAGCATCTCAAAAAACTCAGATATCAGTGTGGCTAGGAAACTCTCAGTGGAGATACCCTGCTTTGGGCCTTTTGCTTACATTTTGTTCTGTTGCCCTGAATGTCAGGAAGGTATTTGCCTCTGGCCACCCCTTTGTGAAGACTGAAAAAAACAGTTATCAAATGGAAATGAATGAGGATCACCTGTGGCTCTTGGCATAACTGCTTTGGAAAGGGAGGTGTCTGAATCAGCCACTTGGCCCTGTGTGAGGCTCCAGCTTAGATTCTCAGCACTTGATGGATCTGAAGAAAGATCCCATGTGTGCATCCAAAACCAAAATGGCAAAAAGATCAGTCATTGTGGATGAAGTCTCTAGCCTTCTTCTGTGATGTTCCTGACTCCATCAAGTGAGAATAGGGATCCTTTGGGTCAAATGAGTTATTCAAAGCCCTGCAGAAGTGCTTGGGTTTTCTCATGACTCCAAACCACATAAAGAATCTATACCTGACATTCAGTAGGCCTCAAAATGGAGAAGCAGAGCAGTATTAACGGCAGGTCTTTTTAATCACTCCTGGTTCACAGGAATGGTGTCCAGGCCACCCTGACTTTAGGCAAATGAGGGCCAAAGGTGCTCATTTTGGTCACTGTCTTGGGCTGCGCCCCTCATGGAAAAATTCAGTCAGAGGTTATGATGAGTGTCTATATGGAGAACATGAGGGCCTTGTGGGAGTGTTTAGGTTTTAATTTTGGTCATTTGTGTGGCGGTTGGAAGAAATAAATGGGTCCAACTGGTCTTGAACTCTGGTGTGAGTTCAAGGGGACTTAGAGACTGAGTTCTGGAACAGAACTCAGAGAAGTATTGCCATGAATTGTGTTGGGATTTTCGCAGGCCACACATGAGAGTCCCCCTTATAAACTGAGATCTAGGTCCAGGGTGGCTTTCCACAGAGCACTGAGAATCACAGCCTGGATATCACATGATTTTTTCTAAAACACATGGCAGGCATACTTGAGCGTCAAAACACACATGGACCTCACATTGTAGACCTCAATAGTCCTGGATTTCGGTGACCTTTTGGCCACTCCTTGGGAAGACTTGCCTGTGAGAGTTTTCCAGAGGTTTCATTGAAATGAGCTTCCTCACCATTTAATGTTTCCTGAAAAAATTGAAACCCACAGTGCCTCCAACCTCATGCTTGAATAATGGCTAGATAAATACCATGAAATTCTTAAAATTCCCTTGACCAGGTTGCACAGGAGAACCTTTGGATATACTGTTGCTGACGATGAGTGTATCAGACAGTTCCTTGATTGACTGGGTTTCATGAAAATGGTGTAGAACAGAGATGCCAGTAAGTTCAAGCCTGCTGATTAGTGGGCCTACAGCAGAGATGTGCAGTTTTGTGATAAAACTTCTGTCGTGGGGCCTTGTGGATCTGCCTTTGACTTCCAAATGGCTTGTGGCTGACATGGTGCATCCAGCAGACCCTTATATGTAAAGGCATCTTTTTATAAGTAGAGGTTTAAGGGAAATCTTAACAATCAGGTTATTATGGTCAAGGGGGCAAACTGTGTGAGATAGAAACCTGGTTGGTGCATTCTCCTGCTGACCCTGACCCACCACACATGACAGAACTCCCTCCAGCACTGTGTTCCAGTTGAGCTCCTTGTATTCCATGAAGCAAATATTAAATTCCCAGTGCAGCACCAAGAATCACGACGAAATGTGGAGGATGACCAAATGGATACACAGCCAACATGTGGATACACTTAGCCCCCCGTGGCCACAGTTTACCTACAAAGACAGAATTCAGCACTGCTGCCTCATGTTCATTGGAAAATAAGAAACCATATCCACAAGGTCACAGAGATGAAGACCCAGCTTTGATGGTCTCCCTAGAAAGGAAGCTAAAGCTCCTGACAACAACATATGTTTTAAGTGCCCAACCTCAGAGACAGTTTCTCAAGAAGTCTTTAGGCAGGCAGAGGTCCATGTTTGTGGAGTGTTTACCCTGTCCCTTACTTTTGGAAACTCCTCTACCACTTCCAAGGTTGTGAACTCCTGATCGTATTCCATTCCAGATATGTAGTCATGGATTTTCTAACTCTTCTCCTCTAATTGTGTGTTACTTGGGGCGTAGGTGATATCTAGGTGTTGTTCTTGATGAGAGTGGGAAGATTTTTGTGTACCACATATTTGCATACACATTGGATTCATTTTTCTATTTTCCATTCAATATACTGATTCCCTGACACTAACTCACACTCTACTAGACTCTGATTACTAATCCTAATATAATGGAGGAAAGTAACCGAAACATTATAGAAACACAAGCAGTTCAGAGGAGGCATGGTGTATAGTTGGACTTGTTATTTGCATGATAAATGGTAGGTGTTAAAAATATAGTCAATTGTTAATTGAAATAGTTCTCCATTCTTTTTAATGTTAACTTATTTCTGAATTTCTGTCTCCATTTCTCTGGAGCCTATTCAGCACATGTATTTTTATATGCACATATAGAATCCTACCTGGTATCACACGTACATTTTTGTGAGGTGGCTAACTTTGCAGATACAAATTGTGAGAAGAGATCACTCCTCCTAAACGCTTTTGGATCTTAAAATTCCACCTATGGGTGAGGTTCCTAGTTGAACAACATTATACATAAATCCATGTTCACTAAAATGAATACTTTTTAATCTGTGGATGATATATATTTCAAGATAAATTTTGATACCCATATATATTTATATATTGCTACTTTTTAATGTATCTGTGATATATATATATATATATATATATATATATATATATATATATATATATTTTACACCCTCCTAATTTTTCAAAATATGAAATATATGTGTCTTATATACACTCCCTAAATTCATTCATGTCATGAATGTGGATTTATAATAAAATGTTCACAAGATTATGCTCAGATATATTCATCCACCTGAAATATATATTTGATTCCTAGTACTGAAAACTAACTTTAGTAAATGGTCCTTTCAAATCCTAATGTTTCTACAGTAACTGACCCAGTTTAACATCAATGCAAGTAGATTCCTATGGGACATGATATGTATTTTGACATTCATTTTCTTTCAACACTGGTACATTACTATTTTTTTCAGTTTTTGCACATCATAGGATATATATTTCATCCACAAGTTAGGAAATTTATACGTTTTTTTATACTTACAATCACTTCCTGCTTCAGAACACATGTATTCCTCTATGTTTCTTGATTCGTCTTTTCATGAGACTTCTTTCCAAACACATAATTTTCCATTTCCATAATCACTTTTGAAGCTAAACTCACACACCTTTCATGATAAAACGTAACCCTAATATTACCATTAGATGCATAACTCGTTGGAATGAATGATTGTATATCAATATAAGATTTCTTATATATTTTCAGATATCAATTCAATCCATGATTTAAAGTGGAAACAGTTATATTATTTATTCACAGTATTGTCAATTCATGCATTACTTCTATATTCATAGACACAGGGTACAACTCTGTGTACCCCCAACACTAATTTATACGTCTTCAAAATATTGCTCCCAGAAATGTTAGAAAAAGTACTCATGTCACCTGATCTACATATACATTTTATCACTGTAATATTCTGATCACAAAATGCAAAGGTCAAACTTATGATTGTAGCAAATCCTAAATGGAAAGTGATCTTGGATTACTAAAAACATCCATGTCCAGGTTGCCTAATGCTCTCAAATGTCAATCATATTGCTGACTACATATTTGTTTCTTCCTAAGATTATACATTGAAACTCAACCTTGTTGTTAATGTCTAATCCTATCATTCACTTTATACTTTGCCTGATTTCATAATGTGTGTATTGATATCTGATTTCCTACATATTTTCTCCAGTTCATCATTGTGACTGACTCTTCACATGTGCTGACATTTACATTCACTCTCTAACCGAAACCCTATTGCTAAGGAACTTTTGTTCCAAATCGTATACACAGTCTTCTTCCTAAACCTACCAACTATATTCCTAATCCTACCGACTATCCCTTTTTGAATGGATGTTCTCTTCTACATTTAATTATCCAAGTAAAGGTCGGATGAGGTTGAAAGAAGAGACCACCAAGAGACTATCTCATGCAACAGCGCAGTGTTTATTGGGGGTCCAGCATGCTGATGCTCAGAGCTCACTTGAATAGAGTAGAGAGCCCTTAGAACAGCTTAAGCAGAGCTTATACACTTTCCTTGGTGACGGCAGGGAGGGAAGTTTATTGATAGGTCAGGGCGAGTGGTCAGTTTGCATGCAACCCAGTGAGGGAGCACATTCTGCAGTTAGTCAGTTGGGGACAGCACATTCTGGGAACAAGATTAGCAAACATTTCTCAAGATTTCAACAGTGTTTTGTTAAGCATACAGGAAAAAAGGAAGTGAAAAGTGCCTATTTAATTAACCTTTCATTCCCCACTTCTTCTTCTGGCTACTTTTAATCATAAAAGTGATCATTGCGGGGTGTCACATTCTATGTTTGCTAGTGGGGTATTACCATAAGTTTAACTCATCCAATTTGAGCTTGGAAAAAAGAAATTACACGGTTGAGCAAACAGGGTTTTATAGTTAGCAATAATATGAGGATTATTATTGAACTGTCCAGGGTTGATAAATGCGTAGTTAACCAGGGGGACTGTGTGAACCAAGACTCAAACCACACTTTTTGGGCCTCTCTCTCTCATTGACACTCTTCAAGGCATCTATTTAATTTACTCCTAGATTTTTTTACAACTCCAGTATGGTCGGCAAAAACACAACATTCTCCATCAATGCAGAACAAACGCCCCCTTCTTTCATGAAGAGGAGGTTCAACCCTCGCCTTTTCTGTAAAATAACTTCAGAGAGAGAGGTTAAAGATTCCTGCAAAGCCAAGATGGAGGATTCTAATATCTTTAAGTTTTGGTCTATTGCTGCTTCTAATTGTGTCATTTGTTGTATCCCATGGACCAAGGCAGTGGTTCTTGTGCTCACGCCTGCAGCAACTCCTATTCCTAATAGGATGGCTAAAGTGATGAATATATGTTCTCAGTGGAACCGAGTTTTATGCCCCCCTATTTGAACTTCAAATGAACCTGCATTATGATAAAGCACTCTGGGAAACATCTGCACCTTTACACATTTAATCACATCGTCTTGACAATTTCTTGAAAACATAAACAATGTTTAAGTCTATAGAATTATACTGTTGTAGAGACGGACAAGGCACGGCACCTAAGATACTACCAAAAACAGGGAAACTTTCCATTTTATTAGCAACCGGATTCAGAGGGCATTACTTCTGTTATAATCAATTAATTCCCTGAAACTCACGTTTAGGTAGTTTCAGAATTTTGTACCCAACATATAAGGGAAGGGGTGCAGAAGTACACAGCCTGCAGAAGTTCACAAAAAGCAGATTTTTTTCTGTTTTATTCCTCTGTTCTGGGCAAGTTAACTTTTCAAGGACACCTGGGTGAAGGAGAGCTTTTTTTTCCCTTTATTTTTCCCCCTTCCAGCTGTTACCATGGAGCCCAGTTGGTAACTTCTTTATCTTTGAAATGTAGCCATCTCTGTGAAGCCCCAGATCAATGCCAAAGGCCTTGTTCACATATTTTGTGAAAAACTAGTAAGGGGGTGTCTAACTTAGGAGTGCTGATATTTTTAGCCAGTGACCAAGTACAACAGGGCAACATGGAAAGAGGAAGTTTATCTACTTTGAAGTCTTTCATGGGGACTCTTTTCCTGAAAGTCCTAAAGTCAGCCATGCTGAAGACTTCCGTAGAAGGTCAATTAATGTTTTTCTGTGGGCCTGGAACAGAGGGGGGAGATGGGGAAGGCATGGCTTTGAGCAGCTCCGTGGATCTGAGAATGAGTTAGCAGAGATGTGAAAGAATACTGGCAAAGGTGTTTGTGATTTTCCTAGCAACAAAAAGGTGAGCAGTAGAACAGGTAGAACAGAGGAGAAGATAGGAGTTAGTATCCCTAAAAGCCTGTGAGGGACTTTAAATTCTTAGTAACCTGTTTTCACTAATGACAAAGAAACTTTAAAGGCCATTTTCACTACATCTTGGATAGGGGTCTGAGGGTTCTCCTCAGCTGGTTTGAGCTTTGGGTTAGCTGGTAAGAGGAACTGGTGGGACTCGGTGTGGGCACTGACTGGAGAAGAGAGGAGTGATTCGGTGGAGGGTTACCTCAGTACCTGCTACCTCAGATATGGGGAAATGGTCTGAGATCCGGCAGAGGTTTGGGTTTTTGATCTAGTAATTGGAGGGGAGAAATCATGTTGCTGAGGTGAGAGTGACAGCAGAGAGTCTGGAGCGGAAGGCTGAGTGTGAGGACCTATTGGAGAAGCATAGTTCAGGATGTGAGCGAAGGAGGGAAAAGGCCTCCACATAGGGAAATCTCCTTTCACCCTTTTGAGGACATTCAGAAGTTAAAAAGGTCATGCAGAATTTGAGGATCTAGAGACCCCTCTAGGGGCCAACAGTTTGGGTGATCTAATTGGTAATAGGGCCAATGCTGTGTACAGAATTTGATGAGGAGTTTGGGTTCCATCATGCACTGCCTGTATGATCACATCCCTAGACATACAGAAGAAGTCGGCATTCCCCCCACACAACCGTGACTGTTTGTGGCTTTGGTAGTCCACCGGGCAAACATAGTAATCTAGGCTAGCCAACCTGCATCTGGCTCGCGTGTCCCTACATCCATAATGATTGTTTCCATTATCAATGGTGCAGAATGGATTTAATGGAAATTTAGTGGGATCCTCTTCATCAGGTATATCCCAATAGGAAAGACCTATAGCCAGCTGACAAATGTCTGGGTGGATAGATGTCCACCAAGTCCCTAAGTGGGCTGCATGCGAGATAGATCATACTTCTTTACCAGTAGGATTTGTGATCAGCCATCGCTGCTGAACGGGTTTAATAGGTTTAGGACTACTGGTGGTCAAGGGAAGAGTCTATAGCCTTAGACACAGGGTAAACACACAATTTGAAAGTTTTACCAATCTTTTCCATTTTCCAGCCAGAGTCTGGCAGGGCGCAGGCTTGAGATGAGAGGTATGGATCCAGGAAGTGATTCTGTCTTCCTTTACTGCTGTAGGTGTTACAAGTAGCACCTTGTATCGTCATTTCCAGTGGGGTTTCAGGGATGACACCTGATGTCGACTTATGTAGATGAAGTCTCTTACTTGATATTGATGTAGAGTCCATTCGTCCCCAGGTTGATAGGCATTGGCCATCTGTTTTCACAGGTATCCCTGAGTTCTTTCAAGAGCTTTAATTCAGTCAAGCAATGGGGTGTGGAAGGAATCGTTAGGTCTTAGAGTTGGGGTTAGGTCCCTTACTGAAGGAGGGGAAACATGGACAATTTCATAGGGGGTAAGGTTACACAAAGAAACAGAGGGAGTGTTTCTTCCATGAAATAGTGCATAAGGAAGGAGCATAGTACAATCTATTATGCAGGTTTCTAAGCTTAATTTCGTTATGGTCTCTTTAATGGTTCTATTCATTCTTTCTACCTGTCCTGAACTCGGTGGTTTATAAGCACAATGTAACTTTTAATTAATCCCCAGGGTCTTGCCTAACCCCTGACTTACTTGGGCTACAAACGCCAGTCCATTATCAGACCTTATTACTTTAGGCAGGCCGTATCTTGTAAAAATATCTTTCAGGATCTTCTTGACAACCATTTGCGCTGTTTCGTTTTTTTTCTTTTTTCCTGGAAAAGGCTTCAATCCATCCTCAAAATATATCTACAAAGACTAGGCGATATTTAATTTCAAACCTTGCTGGCTTAATTTTAGTAAAGTCCACTTCCCAGAATTGTCCTGGTCTGGTTCCTCGTAGGTGCTTTTTTGCAGGAAGCTTGGAAGGGTAAGCATTAACCATGACAGACCTGACAGGCTTTTGTTACCCATTCAGTTATTTCCTTTTGCTTTGAGTCGGTTAGTAAAAAACTCTGTTCTTCATCCTTCAGGAATGAATGCAATTTCTTTGAACCAAGGTGAGTGAGTTGATATACATTTTCTACTGACATATTTAGAGCCGTGACTATAGGAGTTTTTATTGAAGGATTTAGAAATTCCACTTGTGGGCCTTCAGGGTTAAAAGTTATTTTGGCCCGGAGCTTGGTGAGCAGATCTCTGCCCATCAATGGGGCCGGGCATTCTGGGATTACTAAGAACGAGTGATGGATTTTTCCTTTCCCCTGGTCCATGGTCCTCTTAGTTGTCCAAACCCGATATTTTCTGCCATTAGCCCCTTGAATTAGAGACCTTTTTATTTGATAGAGAGACCAATGGGGCCATAAGGGCAGAGTATATTGCCCCTGTATCCACTTCAAAGTTTGCTAGGGTCCCCTCCACTTCAAAATTTACCCTGAGCTCTCGGAGGGGATCTGAGACCCAACATTCTTAGTCATCCTCCAGAGTCAGAATGGCTGGCTAGAGTGGCTGTCTCTTTCAATGGCACTCTTTGAAGCAGTGTCCTTTTTCTTTACAGTAGGCACATTAAATTGAGGCCAGGGGTGGCCTCTAGTCTGGGCCCCGGTATCCCTTCCTGTCTCCATGTTTCTTATTTCTGGCCTATTTGTTGTTGTGACCAGGACCTTAGTCAATGCCTTAGTCTGTCTTTTGTTTCTTTTATCCTTCCTTTGCTCCCTACTCTTCCTCAGTTTCTCTCTTATAGTATACCTTCTCGGCTACTCTGACTAAATCTCTCAAAGTCATATCTTGTAATCCATCTAAGCATTGTAACTTTCTTTTAATATCCAGGGCAGCTTGCCCATAAAGGCCATCTTGACAGATGACTTTTGATCCTCTGCCTGAGGATCGAAAGAGTATATCTCCTATATGCCTCCATAATTCTCTCTAAAAACATAGAGGGAGATTCATCAGGCCCTTGAATAATCTCTCTTAACTTGGCAAAATTTGTAAGTCGCCTAGCGGCCACTAAGATACCCACAATTAGAGCCCAGTGATAAGTGGACAGATGCTCCCTACCTTCAAAGGTGTTGGGGTCCCAGTTTCGTCGATTCAAGGGAAAGCCGGGTTAAATATGTTGGGAAGTTTTGTCGGTCACACATCTGGTCAGAGGATATTTTTCTCTAGCATCCAGGAGGATTCTCTTTTGTTTCTCTGTCATGAAGAGACAACCCTAGGTGTTGTTGGCAGTCATCCCAAGTAGGCTGGTGTGAAAACATCAATGACTCAACCACACCTAGGAGCCGGTTGGGGTCCTCGGTAAAACGGGGATTTTTATTTTTCCAGTTATATTGGTCTGAAGAGGAGAAAGGTAAATACTGGTAGGCTTGCATTTTTCCCCCAAGGCCGTTGTCAATCATTGGCCCCTAGGGATGGAGGGGGAGCATCATTCGAGTTCCAGGTTTTTCAATCATTCACCGCTGGTGAGTACCTTTAGCTGGGCTAGCTTCCTCCAGAAGAGGAGGGGCTGTGTGTGCCGCAGGGAAATTATCTGGAGGGCGCTGGGCTGGCTTAGCTTTCTCCAATGGTGGAGAGGTTGAGTCAGCAGCAGGGGAATCACTTAGAGGGTGTTGGTCTTTGGGGGACGTGGGCAGGAGATAAGGAGGGGGACGAGAGTCCAGTAGAGTCAAATCTTGTGTATCAGGGAGAACAGAGGTTGGAGGAGGAGGAGGAGCAGAGGGTTTGAGAGATCATGGGGGAAGGAGTAGGAGTGGGGGTAGGGGCAAGGAAATGCTTCACCCATGAAGGAGATTTGCAGAGGTCCTGCCAAGTTAAGATATATGGCTGTTGATCCAGATGGCTATGTGGCCCTGGCTGAAAGACAATATCGTCTGACTTTTTAAATTAGTGGGAAGTAGAAAGATCCTTCTAGGGGCCATCCGAATACAAAGGTGGGCCATTCTGAGGCACAGAGAGTCTGCCAGGTCCAGAATTTTACTGAAAAAGAAAGATTCTGAGCCCTTAAGGGTACTTTGGTCCAGTGATCGAGGGTTAGGGACACAGGCATTGAAGTGCTCTGTCCCATAATGAAAGATACACAAACAGTAAAAGCAACGACACACGACACAGACAAGACAAGGAAATAAAGACAGACAATGGAACTTCGAACACTGAGACCAGGACTAAGTATCTGGCCCAACCCGATGGGCTGGCGATACTGAATCTGAAACAAAATATCACTGAATTGAGGAGACTATTGCTCCTCGATTTCCCGAATACTCTGGAGCATCCCCCAGGGATGTGGCCTGTGGCTCTGTGACACGTATGTCAGCCACCGTCGGAGAGAGCTCACACTCTTCATTAACAGCCATTTTGTGAAGCCCTAACCTGAAACCTGAAACCAGAAAGAGGCACCATACATACCCCAAGAGGAGCCTGTTGGGGTCTCTCGTTCGCCGCTGCCGGATCTCAGTGGAACCTCCATATGTAAAGGTCAGGCGAGCATCGGGTGAAGAGCCCACCAAGAGACTGTCTCATGCAAAAGCAAAGGGTTTATTGGGGATTCAGCATGTTGGGGCTCAGAGCTCACTTGAATAGAGCAGAGAGCCCTGAGAACAGCTTAAGCAGAGCTTATATACTTTCCTTGGAGAGGGCAGAGAGGGAACTTTATTGTTTGGTCTGGGCGAGTGAGCAGTTTGCGTGCAACCGGGTGAATGAGTACATTCTGTAGGTTGGCAGTTGGGGACAGCACATTCTGGGAACAAGATTAGCAAACAGTTCTCAAGATTTCAATAGTGTTTTGTTAAGCATACAGAAAAACAGCAAGCGACATTTACCTATTTTACTAAATTTTCATTACCGAATATACTTTGCCAGATTTCCTAATGTCTCTATTGAAATCTGCTTTCCTACATATTTTCCCCAGTACATCATTGTGACTGACTCTTCACAAGTGCTGACATTTACATTCACTCTATACCCGAAACCCCATAGCTAAAGAACTTTTGGTGCAAATCCTATACTTACTCTCCGTTCTAAACTTACCAACTATCGTCCTAATCCTACCGACTATGCTTTTTTTAATTTTTTTTCTTAAAGAAAGAGTTAGAGAGAGAGGGAGAGAGAGAGAGAATTTTTTAACATTTAGTTTTTTTAGTACTTGGCAGACACAACATCTTTGTTTGTACGTGGTGCTGAGGATCGAACTCGGGCCGCACGCATGCCAGGCGAGCGCGCTACCACTTGAGCCACATCCCCAGCCCCCCGACTATCCATTTTTGACTGGAAGTTCTTTTTGACAATCAATCATTCAAAGTACAAGGTCCTATGCCTTTGTATATTGATTTATCTGAGACATCTGTGCAGAAAATAAATCAAAGCTAAATATTGCAATCAAAGACCCAATGCCCTTCTGGGCTTCAAATATTACCTTTATTTCTGTTTTCGTACTTATATTTTACCTATATATTCTTGAAAATATCGAAGGTTCGCCATACCATTATTCATTCAGCAGAATGATTCCTAACCCCAATCGAAACTGTTATTAACCCTAACCATACACTCTTCCCTCAATCTAACTTTACAGAAGAGCAGGGACAGAGTTGATCTTAAAATACAGGAATGTACGGTTTCTTCCAACTGCTGAGAAACTCAAAGGTCCACGCAAAATGATCTCTGGAGAAGTTGTAGGCACATATGTAGGAACTGAGAGAGCAAAAGTCATCTTCCATTGAAAACAACCTGGTCAGGATGAAGGGATGTGTCTGAATCAGCCTCTCTCTTCTTAATATGGAGAAGAAGGACCAAACCAGGCCAGTGTGGAGAGCACTTCCCGGGTGCCTATGGTTGATATACCATTCGAAATTTTGAAAGTGTCACAGGATGTAGGGGCAGCCTCCATTTCATGGGACACTTTGAAGCAACTGTTAGAACAAAGTGGTTGCCAAGGCAGTGACCTCATTCAGATCATGAAGGAAGTGACCTCACCTAACATCCTTTGTGATGGAACACTCTGAACTTGGGATCCAGGAAGCTAGGCACCCAAATCCTGTCTCAGTCCCAGTCCCAGTCCAAGTGGTCTCAATTGTTTGGATTTACCAAGGACAGAGTCCGTCTTTCTTGGTACCTACGGAGGTGAGGATGCCCAAATGCCAGGAAAGCTCTGAAGAGTGGCCTTTCCTGAGAAAACAGTTAGTGGATCACCGCTGGCTCCTGAGAACTTCACAGTGTTGACCAAGGAGACCAGATCTGAGACAGGACAGGACATTTCGGGGTAACATAGTATGGCCCACCAATCAGAGGACACTATGGATACTCTCAGACTGACTTGGGGGAAGAAATTGTCTTTGTGGATGTGGCTGTTGGTTTGTGGTTTGGTCTCATGTTCTGAGAATAGGTAATAAAGGCGGTTTTTTGGTTTGAAGTGAATTGTTTCTAATAAGTCTTATGAAAAGGCGAGTGTTTCTAAGTCTGTGTATCCCACTGTGTCCGTGGTTCTAGACATCAGAAAAGAGAATGCATCAATGGATGACTCCTGTCTAGTAGAAATCTTCCCAACATTCATCCTGCCAATTTATGAATGGACTGCGGCTTGCCTTATGAATGGGCAACACCTACTATCTTCCTAAGTTTCTATTTTGTTCCTGAATTCACTCCACTCTCCAAAATAGGCTCATGGTTATGTGTCCAATATATATACCACCTCCAAGCTCTGTGGCATGGCCATGTACTGGATAGCTAAAGGGAATGGCGAGCATCTCAGAAAACTCAGATATCAGTGTGACCAGGAAAGTCTCAGTGGAGAAATCCTGCTTTGGGCCATTTGCTTACCTATTGTTCTGTTGCCCTGAATTTCAGAAAGCTTTTTGCCTCAGACTACTCCTTTGTGAAGCCTGAAGAAAAGAGTCTTCAAATGCAAATGAATGGGCATCACCTGTGGCTCTTTGCTTGATTGCTTTGGAAAGGGATGTGTCTGAATCAGCCTCATGACCCTGTGTGATGCTGTGGCTTAGATTCTTAGCACCTGATGGATCTAAAGAAAGATACCATGTGTGCATCCAAAACCAAAATGGCCAAATGAGGAGTCAGTGTGGATTAAGTCTTTTGCTTTCCTCTGTTAGGTTCCTGAAATCCATCAAGTGAGAATAGGGATCTTTTGGGTCAAATGAGTTCTTCAAACCCTGCAGAGACTAGCCCAGAGGTGCTTGGCTTTTCTCATGACTCCAAATCACATAAAGAATCTATACCTGAAAGTAAGTAGGCCCCAAATTGGAGATGCAGAGCAGTATTAAGTGCAGGCCTATTTAATCACTCTTGGTTCTCAGGAAGGGTGTCCAGGCCACCCTGACTTTAGGCAAATGAGGGGCAAGGGAACTTATTTGGACACTGTCTTTGTCTGTGCCCCTCATGGAAATTTCCAGCCAGAGGTTATGATAAGTGTCTATATGGAGAATGTTGAGGGCCATGTGGGAGTGTTTTGGTTTTAATTCTGGTCATTTGTGTGGCGGTTGGAAGAGATGACTTAGTTCACCTGGGCTTGAACTCTGGTGTTATTAGAGACTGAATTCTGGAACTGTCCTCAGAGAAGTATTGCCATGAATTGTGTTGGAATTTTAGGAGGCAACACATGAGAGTCATCCTGAAAACTGAGATCCTGGCCAAGGTGGCTTCCACAGAGCACTGGGAATCTCAGCCAGGATTTCACGTGATTTTATTCTGAAAGTCTTGGCAGCCATAATTGAGAGTCAAAACACACATAGACCTCACATTTTAGACCTCAATGGGCCTGGATTCATGTGAAATATTGGCCAATCTTTGGGAAGCCTTGCCTGTGAGAGTTCTCCAGAGATTTCTTTGAAATGAGCTTCCTCACCATTTAATGTTTCCTAAATAATTTGAAACCCACAGTGCCTCCAACTTCATCTTTGAAAAATAGCTAAATACATACCATGAATTTTTTGAAATTTCAATGACCAGGTGGCAATGGAGAAACTTTGGATGACTTGTTGCTGGTCATGAGTGTACCAGACTGTGCTTGGATTTACTTGGTTTCATGAAAACAGTGTAGAAAAGAGATCCCTGTAAGTTGGAGACTGCTGAGTAGTGGGCCTAGAGCAGTGGTGTGCAGGTATGTGATAAAACATCTGTGGTGGTACCATGTGGATCTGCCCTTGGATTCCAAATGGCTTGAGACTGACATGGTGAAGTCAGCAGACCCTATTATATAAAAGCATCTTGTTATATGGAGAGGTTTCCGGGCAATGTTCAGAATCAGATTGCTATGGACAAGCGGGCAAGCTATGTGGGGTAGAAGCCTGGTTGGTGCATTTTCCTGCAGACCTTGACCCACCACATGTGACAGAACTCCCTCCATCACTGGTACCTGTTGAACTCCTTGTATTTCCTGAAGCAAATACCAAATTCACAGTGCAGCAGCAAAAAACACCTCGAAAAGTGGAAGATGATCAAATGGCTTCACAGTCCACATGGGAAGACACTTAGACCCCAGTGGCCACAGTTTACCTACAAAGAGAGAATTCAGCACTGCTTCCTCATGTTCATTGGAAAATAAAAAACCATATCTTCCAGGTCACAGAGATCAGACCCAGCTTTGTTGGTCTCACTAGAAAGGATGCTAAAATTCCTGACAACAACATATATTTCAAGTGCCCAACCTCAGAGGCAGTTTCTCAAGAGTCTTTAGGCCCAATGAGCTCCATGTTTGTGGAGTGTTTACCCTGTCCCTCACTTTTGGAAACTCCTCTACCACATCCAAGATTGTGAACTCCTGAATATTTTCCATTTCCGATATGTATTCACAGATTTCCTAACTCTTCTTCTCTAATTGTGTTTATTTGGGGCAAAGGTAATGTAAAGGCAATGTTCTGGATGAGAGTGGGAATATTTTTGTGTAGCACATATTTGCATACACATTGGATTCATTTTCCTATTTTCCATTCGAATTACTGAATTCCTGACATTAACCCATACCCTAATAGACTCTGACTACTAATCCTAAAATGATGGACAAAAATAACCAAACAGAATGGAAATGAAAGCAGTTCAGAGAAGGCATGGTGTATAGTTGGACTTTCCTTTTGAATGATAAAGGGTAGGTGTTATAAATCTAGTCAATTTTTAATTGAAATTGATCTCCATGTGTTTTTAAAGTTAACAAATATGTGAATTCCTGTCTCCCTTTCTCTGCAGCCTGTTCAGCACATGTATTTTTATATGCAAATATAGAAACATAACTGGTATCACACGTATATCCTTGTGAGTTTGGCTGTCTTGGGAGATACAAATTGTGGGAAGAGATCACTCCTCCTAAACGCTGTTGGAACTGAAACTTCAACCTATGGGTGAACTTCCTAGTTGAACAATATTATACATAAATCCATGTTCAGTAAAATGATTATTTTTGGATCTGTGGATGATATATGATTCATAGTGAATTTCGATTGGCATGCATATTGATACATTTTAGTGTCTGTGTGTGTGTGTGTGTGTATATATATATATATATATATATATATATAAATACATAAATGCACACACACATATCTATATCTATCTATCTATCTATCTATCTATCTATCTATATATATATATATATATATAAACTCTCAAGATTTTTCAAAATATGAAATATATGTTTATTATTATACACTCCCTAAATTCATTCGTGTTCATATATGTAAATTTATAGTCAACATTTCACAAGATTATTCTCATAAAAATTCATCCACTTGAAATACGTATTCGTTTCCTAGTACTGAAAACTAACTTCAGTGAATAGTGCATACAAATCATAATATTTCTACAGTAACTGAGCCAGTTTAGCATCAATGCAAGTAGATTCCTATGGGATATGATGTGTATTTTGACGTTCATTTTTATTCAAAACTGGTGCATTACTATTTTTTCAGTTTTTGCACATCATTGGATATATATTTCATCCACAAGTTAGGAAATTTATAGGCTTTTTTTATACTTACAATCAAATCCTGCTTCAGAACATATGAATTCCTCTATATTTCTTGACTCATCTTTTCATGAGATTTCTTTCCAAACACATTATTTTCCATTTCCATAATAACTTTTGAAGCTAAACTCACACACCCTTCATGATAAAACATAACCCTAATATTACCATTAGATGTATAACTCGTTGGAATGAATGATTGTATATCAATATAAGATTTTTATATATTTTCAGATATCAATTCAATCCATGATTTAAAGTGGAAACAGTATATTATTTATTCACAGTATTGTCAATTCATTCATTGCTTCAACATTCATAGACACAGGGTACAACTCTGTGTACCCCCAATACTAATTTATACCTCTTCAAAATATTGCTCCCAAAATGTTAGAAGAAATACTCATGTCACCTGATCTACATATACATTTTATCACAGTAATATTCTGATCACAAAATGAAAAGGTCACACTTCTGATTGTAGCAAATCCTAGATGGAAAGTGATCCTGGATTACTAAAAACATCCATGTCCAGGTTTCCTAATGCTCTCAAATGTCAATCATATTGGTGACTAAATATTTGTTTCTTCCTAAGATTATATATTGAAACTCAACCTTGTTGATAATGTCTAATCCTATCATTCACTTTATACTTTGCCTGATTTCATAATGTGTGTATTGATATCTGATTTCCTACATAATTTTCCCAGTTCATCATTGTGACTGACTCTCCACATGTGCTGAAATTTACATTCACTCTCTAACCGAAAACCTAGGGCTATTGAACTTTTGGTCCAAATCCTATACTCACTCTTCTTCCGAAACAGACCGACTATCTTCCTAATCCTAACAACTATCCCTTTTTGACTGGATGAACTCTTCTACATTCAATCATCCAGGGTACAAGATGATATGCCATTGTATATTGATTTATCTGAGACATCTGTGCGAACGAAATTCAATGCTAAGTATTCCAATCAAGGGCCCAATGCCCTTCTGGGCTTAAAATCTTACCTAGATTTCTGTTTTCATACTTATATTTCAAATCTATATTCTTATAAATATCCCAGGTTCCCAATACCATTATTCATCCAGCAGAATGATTCCTAACTTAAATAGAACATGTTATTAACCCTAACCATACATTGTTCCCTCAATCTAACTTTATAGAAGAACAGGGACAGAGTTGGTCTTAATATAGAGGAATATAGGGGATCTTCCACCCGCTGAGAACCTCAAAGGTCCATGCAGAAATTATCCCTGGGGAAGATGAAGGCAGCTATAAAGGACCTGAGAGGGCAAAAGTCATCATGTAAGGCAAACAACCTGGTTAGGATGAAGGGATGTTTATGAATCAGCCTCTCTCTTCTTAATGTAGAGAAGATGGACCAAACCAGGTCTGTGTGAGAGCTGTTCCCGGGTGCCTATGGTTGATATATCGTTCTAAGTTGTGAAAGTGTCACAGAAAGTAGGGGCAGCCTCCATCTCATGGGACCCTTTGAAGGAACTGTTAGGACAAAGTGGTTGCCAAACCAGTGACCTCATTCAGTTCTGAACGGAAGTTACCTATCTCACTTCCTTGGTCTTGGAACACTCTGAACTTGGAATCCCAGAAGCCAGGCACACAGAACCAGTCCCAGACCCAGTCCCACTGGGCTCACTTGTTTGGTTTTACCAAGGACAGAATCAGTCTTTCTTGGTACCTACTGATTTGAGAATGGCCAAATGCCAGGAGAGCTTTGGAGAGTGGCCTTTCCTGAGAAAGAAGGTAGTGGCTCAAAGCTGGCTCCTGACAACTTCAAAGAGTTTGCCAAGGAGTCCAGATCTGAGACAGTACAGGGCATTTTGGGGGAACATAGTATGGTACAACAATCAGAGGTAATTCCGGAGAGTCAAAGACCTACTTGGGGGAAGAAAGTCCTATGTTGTTGTGGGTGTGAGTTTGTTGTTTTTTCTCATGTTCTGAGAATTGGTAGGAAAGGCAGTTTGTTTGATTTGAAGTGGACTGTTTCTAGTAAGTCGTTTGACAAGGCAAGTGTTTCTATGTCTATGTATCCACTGTGTTTGTAGTTGTAGACATTAGAAAACATAATGCATCAATGAATGTGTCCTGTCTAGTATAATGCTTCCCAGAATTCATACTGCCCAATTTATGATTGGACTGCAGCTTTCCTTATGGATGGGTAGCAATTACTATCTTCCTAATTTCCTGTTTTATTCCTGAATTCTGGGCACTCTCCGGAATAGGCTCATGGTTTTCTGTTCAAGATACTGTGACATGGCCATGTACTGGAGAGCTGAAGGAAATGGGAGGATCTCAGGAAACTCAGATATCAGTGTGACCAGTAAAGTCTATGTGGAGAAACCGTGCTTTGGGAATTTTGCTTACCTATGGTTCTGGTGCTGTGAATATCTAGAAGGTCTTTGCCTTAGGCCACCCCTTTGTGAATCCTGAAGAAAAGAGTTTTCAAATGGAAATGAATAGGCATCACCTGTGGCTCTTTGTTTTATTGCTTTTTAAAGAGATGTGTCTGAATCAGCCACTTTGCCCAGTGTGATTATTTGGAGAAGTACATCAGTATTAATGGCAGGCGTATTTGATCATTCCTGGTTAACAGGAAGGGTTTCCAGGCCACCCTGACTTTAGGCAAATTAGAGGCAAGGGAGATTATTTTGGACACTGTCTTGGTATGCACCCCTCATTGAAACCTCAACCCAGAGGTTATGATGAGTGTCTATATAAAAGAAGATGAGGGCCATGTGGGAGTGTTTTGGTATTAATTGTGGTCAGTTGTGTGGCAGTAGGAAGAGATTCCTGGATCAACCTGGGCTTGAACTATGGTGTGATTCCCCTTAGAGACTGAGTTTTGGAACTGAACTCAGAGAAGTATTACCATGAATTCTGTTGGGATTTTAGAAGGCCATGCAGGAGAGTTGCCCTTGGAGACTGAGATTTAGGCCCAGGATGGCTTTCCACAGAGCACTGGGAATCTCAGCTAGGATATCACATGATTTCATTCTGAAAGACTTGGCAGCCATACTTGAGAGTCAAATAACACATGGAACTCACATTGTAGACCTCAATGGGCCAGGCTTCATTTGACCTTTTGGCCACTCTTTGGGAAGACTTGCCTGTGAGAGTTCTCCTGAGCTTTCATTGAAATGAGCTTCCTCACCATTTAATGGTTCCTGAATGAATTGAAATCCACAGTGACACCAACTTCATCCTTAAAAAATGGCTAGATAAATACCATGGAATAATTCCCAAGAGCAGGTGGCACTGGAGAATCATTGGATGTTCTGTTGCTGATCATGAGTGTACCAGACAGTGCCTTGATTTACTGGGTTTCATGAAAATGGTGTAGAACAAAGATGCCAGTACGTTGGAACCTGCTTAGTAGTGGGCCTAGAGCAGTGGTTTGCAGGTGTATGATAAAACATCTGTGATGGGGCCACATGGATCTGCCATTGGCTTCCAAATGCCTTTTGACTGACATGGTGCAGCCAGCAGACCCTTATATGTAAAGGCATCTTGTTACATTGAGAGGTTTTAGGGCAATGTTCAGAATTGGGTTGCTACAGACGAGGGGGCAAGCTTTGTTGAATAGAAGCCTGGTTGGGGCGTTCTCCTGCACACCCTGACCCACCACACGTGAGAGTACTCCCTCCAGCACTGTGTCCCCGTTGAACTCATGGTATTTACTGAAGCCAATACCAAACTCCCAGTGCAGCAGTAAGAATCACCAGGAAAAGTGGAGAATGACCAAATGGCTTCTCAGTCCACACGAGGAGACACTTAGCTCCCAGTGGCCACAGTTTACCTACAATGAGGGAATTTAGAACTGCTGCCTCATGTTCACTAGAAAAGAAGAAACCATGTCCTTCAGGTCACATATATGCAGATCCAGCTTTGATTGTCTCACTACAAAGGAAGCTGAAGCTCTTGAAAACAACATATATTACAAGGGCCCAACCTCAAAGGCAGTTTCTCAAAGAGTCATTATGCCAGCAGAACTCCATATTTGTGGAGTATTTACCCTATCCCATACTTTTGGAAATTCCCCTACCGCCTCCAATTCTGTGAACTCCTGAGCATTTTCATTTCCACATATGTATTCACAGATTTTCTAACTCTTCTCCACTAATTGTGTCTTAATTGGGGCGAAGGTTATGTCAAGGCATTGTTCTGGATGAGAGTGGGATGATTTTTGTGTAGCACATATTTGCATACACATTAGATTCATTTTCATATTTTCCATTTGAAATACTGAATCCCTGACATTAACCCATAACCTACTAGACTCTGACTACTAATCCTAATATGATGGAGAACAAGAAACCTAACAGAATAGAAATACAGGCCATTCATAGGAGGCATGGTGCATACTTGGACTTCCCTTCTGCTTTATCAAGGGTATGTGTTATAAATCTAGTCAACTTTTCATTGTAATAGTTCTCAATGAGTTTTTAAAGTTAACACATATGTAAATTTCTGTCTCCCATTCTCTTTAGCCTATTCATCACATGTATTTTTTATGCATATTTAGAATCCTACCTGGTATCACAAGTACATTTTTGTAAGCTCACTGATTTTGAAAGATACATATTTTGATAAGATATCAATCCCCCTAAATCATGATGGAACTGAAAATTAAACCTATTGGTGAATTTCCTAGATGAACAACATTATATATAAATCGATGTTCAGTAAAATGAATATTTTTGGATATGTGGATGATATGTATTACACGGTGAATTTCGATTAGCATATAGATTGCTACATTATAATGTCTGTGTGTGTCTGTCTATCTATCTATCTATATATATATATATATATATATATATATATATATATATATATACTGTCCAGATTTTTCAAAATGTGAAATATATGTTTCTTATTATACACTCCCTAAATTCACTCATGTTTCTATATGTGGTTTATAATCAACTTTTCACAAGATAATTCTCAGAAATATTCATCTGCCTGAAATACATAATTATTTTCTAGTACTGAAAACTAACTTCAGTGAATGGAGCTTACAAATCCTAATATTTTTACAGTAACTGAATCAGTTAAACATCAATGCAAGTAGAATCCTACGGGACATGATGTGTATTTTGAAGTTCATTTTTATTCAATATTGGTACATTATTATTTTTTCAGTTTATGGACATCATAGGATATATGATTTCATCCACAAGTTCAAAAATTTATAGGCATTTGTTTCACTTTTAATCACGTCCTGCTTCAGAACACATGTATTCCTCTAAGTTTCTTGATTGGTCTTTTCATGAGATTTCATACCAAACACATTAATTTTGATTTCCATAATCACTTTGGAAGCAAAACTCACATACCATTCATAATAATTATCACTCTGATATTACCATTAGATGTATAACTGGTTTGAATGAATGATTGTATGTCAATATAAGATTTCTTATATCTTTTCAGATATCAATTCTATCCATTATTTAAAGTGGAACCAGTTATATTATTTATTCACACTATGGTCTATTCATGCATTATCTCTATGTTCATAGACACAGTGTACACCTCTTTGTACCCCCAATTCTAATTTATACGTCTTCAAAATATTGCTCCCTGAAATGGTGGAAGTGGACTCATGTCACCTGATCTTCATATACATTTAATCACAGAAATATTCTGGACACAAAATGCAAAGGTCACACTTATGATTGTATAAAAGCCCAAATGGAAAGAAAACATGGATTACTAAAAACATCCATGTCCAGGTTCCCTAATGCTCTCAAATGTCAATCCTATTGGTGACTACACATGTGTTTCTTCTTAAAATTATATATTCAAACTCAACCCAATGGAAAATGTCTAATCCTATCCCTCACTTTATAATTTGCCTGATTTCATAATGTCTCTATTGCTATCTGCTTTCCTACATATATTCCCCAGTTCATCATTGTGACTGACTCTTCACATGTGCTGACATTTACTTTCACACTCTAATAAATAACCTATTGCTAAAGAACTTTTGTTCCAAATCCTATACTCACTCTTCTTCCTAAACATACTAACTATCTTCTTAATCCTACCGAGTATCCCTTTTTGACTGGATGTTCTCTTCTACATTCAATCATTCAAGTAACAAGGTCTTATGCTATTGTGTATTGATTTATCTGAGACATCGGTGCAGAATGTAATTCAACGCTAAGTATCACAATCAAGGGCCCAATGACCTTCTGGGCTTCAAATCTTACTTAGATTTCTTTTTTCATACATATATTTCATCTCTATATTCTTAAAATAATCACAAGTTTCCAATACCATTATTCATGCAGCAGAATAATTCCTAACCCAAATGGAACATGTTATTAACACTAACCATACACTGTTTGTGTTAATAACATGTTTACAGAAGAGCAGGGACAGTGTTGATCTTACAATACAGGAATGTAGTGGATCTTCCAACTGCTGAGAACCTCAAAGCGCCATGCAGAAATGATCCCTGGAGAAGATGTAGGCAGGTATGAAAGACCTGAGAGAGCAAAAGTCATCTTCCATCGCAAACAACCTGGTCAGGATGAAGGGATGATTCTGAATCAGCCTCTCTCATCTTAATGTAGAGAATATGGACCAAACCAAGACTGTGTGTAAAGCTGTTCCTGGTTCCCTATGGTTGATATACCATTCTAATTTGTGAAAGTGTCACAGGAAGTAGGGGCAGCCTCCATCTCATGGGACCGTTGAAAGAAACTCTTAGGACAAAGTGGTTGCCGAGGCAGTGATCTCATTCAGTTCCTGAAAAAAGTGACCTCAACTCACTTCCATATTGATGGAACTCTCTGAACATGGGATCCAGGACGCCAGGCACCCAGATCCAGTCCCAGTCCCAGTCCCAGTGGTCTCACTTGTTTGGATTTACCAAGGACAGAATCAGTCTTTCTTGGTTCCTCCTAAGGTGAGGAGGCCAAATGCCTGGAAAGCTCGGAAGATGGGCTTTTCTTGGAAAAGCAGGTAGCGGCTCACTCCTGGTTCCTGACAACTTCACAGAGTTGGCCAAGGAGACCAGATCTGAGACAGAACAGGACATTTTGGGGGAACATAGTATGGCCCACCAGTCGGAGGATACTCCGGATAGTCTCATACCTATTTGGGGGAAGAAGGTGTCATTGTCAGTGTGGGTGTGGGTTTGTGGTTTTGTCTCATGTTCTGAGAATAGGAAGTAAAGTCAGTTTGTTTGGTTTGGAGTGAACTGTTTTTAGTAAGTCGTTTGACAAGGCAAGTGTTTCTGGGTCTGTGTATCACACTGTGTCCGTGGTTGTAGACATTAGAAAAGAGAATGCATCAATGGATATGTCCTGTCTAGTAGAAAGCTTCCCAGCATTCATCCTGCCCATTTTATGAATGGACTGTGGATTGCCTTATTAATGGGCAATACCTGCTACCTTCCTAATTTGCTGTTTTCTTCCAGAATTCTGGACACTCTCCAGAATAGGCTCATGGTTTTGTGTCTAAGTTATGTACAACCTCCAAGCTCTGTGACAAGGCAATGTTCTGGATAGCTGAAGGAAATGACGAGCATCTGAGAAAACTCAGATATCAGTTGACCAGGAAAGTCTCAGTGGAGAAACCCTGCTTTGGGCCATTTGCTTACCTATTGTTCTGTTGCCCTGAGAGTCAGGAAGTCTTTGTCTCAAGCCACCCCTTTGTGAATCCTGAACAAAATAGTTTTCAAATGGAAATAAATAGGCTTCACCTTTGGCTCTTTCGTTAATTGATTTGGAAAGAGTTGTGTCTGAATCAGCCTCTTGGCCCAGTGTGATTCTTTGACTTAGATTCTCAGCACCTGATGGATCTAAAGAAAGATCCCATGTGTGCATCCAAATCAAAAATGGCAAAAAGAGCTGTCATTGTGGATGAAGTCTCTTGCCTTCCTCTGTAAGGTTCCTGAATTCCATCAAGTGAGAATAGGGATCATTTGGGTCAGATGAGTTCATCAAAGCCCTTCAGAGGCTATCCCGTAGGTGCTTAGGTTTTCTCATCACTCCAATTCACATAAAGTATCTTTAACCGACACTCAATAGGCCTCAAATGGGAAAAGTGGTGCAGTATTACGGGCAGGCCTTTTTGATCACTCCTGGTACAAAGGAAGGGTGTCCAGGCCACCCCGAATTTAGGCAAATGAGGAGCAATGGAGCTTATTTTGGACACTGTCTTGGGCTGCGTCCCTCATGGACACCTCCAGCCAGAGGTTATGATGAGTGTCAATATGGAAGAAGATGAGGGCCATGTGGGAGAATATCGGTTTTATTGTGGTCATTTGTGTGGCAGTTGGAAGAGATGACTGGGTCCACCTGGGCTTGAACTCTGGTGTGATTCCCCTTAGAGACTGAGTTCTGGAACTCACCTCAGAGAAGTATTGCCATGAATTGTGTTGGGATTTGAGGAAGCCACGCATGAGAGTCATCTTTGGAGACTGAGATCAAGGCCCAGGGTAGCTTTCCACAGGGCACTCTGATCTCAACCAGGATATCACATGATTTTATTCTGAAAGACTTGGAAGCCATTGTTGAGAGTCAAAACAGACAATGACATCACATTTTAGACCTCAATGGCCCTGGCTTCATGTGACCTTTTGGCCACTCTTTGGGAAGCCTTGCCTGTGAGAATTCTCCAGAACTTTCATTGAAATGAGCTTCCTCAACATTTAATGGTTCCTGAATGAATTGAAACCCACAGTGCATCCAACTTCATCCTTGAAAAATGGCTAGATAAATACCATGAAAATTTTCAATTTCCCATGACCAGGTGGCACTGGAGAACCATTGGATATTCTGTTGCTGATCATGAGTGTACCAGACAGTGCCTTGATTGATTGGGTTTCATGAAAATAAGTTGGAGCCTGCTGAGTAGTTGTCCTAGAGTAGTGGTTGGCAGGTGTGTGAAAAACATCTGTGGTGGGGCCATGTGGATCTGCCATTGGCTTCCAAATGGCTTGTGACTGACATGGTGCAGTCAGCAGACCCTCCTATGCAAAGGCATCTTGTTATATGGTGAGGTTTCAGGGCAATGTTTACAATCAGGTTGCTATGTTTAAGGGGGCAAGCAATGTGGGATAGAAGCCTGGTTGGTGCATTCTCCTGCATACCCTGACCCACCACGCCTGACAGAACTCGCTCCAGCACTGTGTCCCAGTTGAACTCCTTGGATTCCATGAAGCAATTACTAAACTCCCAATGCAACAGCAATAAACACATATAGAATCCTACCTGGTACCACACCTACATTCTTGTGAGGTGAACGACTTGGCAGATACAAATTGTGAGAGAAGATCACTCCTCCTAAACACCGTTGGAACTGAAAATATAACCAATGGATGAGCTTCCTAGTTTTACAACATTATACATAAATCCATGTTCAGTAAAATGAATATTTTAGATCTGTGAATGATATATATTTCATGATGAATTTCGAATAGCATATATATTGCGAGTTTTTAATGTGTTTGTGTGTATGTATATATATGTGTATATATATACATACACACATTCTCCAGATTTTTCAAAATATGAAATATTTGTATCTTAATATACACTCCCTTAATTCATTCATATTCATGTATGTGGATTTATGATGATCTTTTCTAAATATTATTCTCAGAAATATTCATCCACCTGAAATACTTCTTTGTTTTTTGTACTGAAAACTAACTTCAGTGAATGTTGCATACAAATCCTAATATATCTAGAGTAACTGACCCAGTTTAACCTCAATGCAAGAAGATTCAAATGGAACATGATGTGTATTTTGATGTTCATTTTAATTCAACACTGGTACATTACTATTTCTTCAGTTTATGCACATCATAGGATATATATTTCATCAAAAAGATGACAAAATTATAGGCGTTTTTTCACTTTCAATCACTTCCTACTTTAGAACACATGTATTCTTCCATATTTCTTAACTGGTCTTCTCAAGATTCTTTTTTCCAAACACATTATTTTCGATTTTCATAATCACATTGAAGCAAAACTCACACACCCTTCATGATAAACCATAACCCTAATATTAACATTGATGTATAACTTGTTGGAATGAATGATTGTATATCAATATAAGATTTTTCATATTTTCAGATATCAATTCAATCCACCATTTAAAGTGGAACAAGTTATATTACTTATTCACAGTTGGTCTATTCATGCATTATCTCTATATTCATAGACACAGGGTACACCTGTTTGTACCCCAAATACTAATTTATAAGTCTTCAAAATATTGCTCCCAAAAATGGTGGAAGAAATTCTTATGTCACCCGATCTATATTTACATTTTATCACAGTAATATTCTGGACACAAAATTCAAAGGTCAAACTTATATTTGTACCAAAGCCTAAATGGAAAGTGAACATGGATTACTAAAATCATCAATTTCCAATTTGCCTAATGCTTTCAAATATCAATCCTATTGATGACTACATATTCGTTTCTTCCTAAGATTATATATTCAAACTCAACCCTGTTGAAAATGTCTAATCCTATCACTGACTTTATACTTTGCCTGATTTTGTAATGTCTGTATTGATATCTGCTTTCCAACATATTTTCTCCAATTCATCATTGTGACTGACTCTTCACTTGTGTTGACATTTACATTCACTCTGTAACCGAAACCCTATTGCTAAATAACTTTTGTTCCAAATTTTATACTAACTCTTCTTCCTAAACCTACTGACTATCTTCCTAATTTTACCGACTATCACTTTTGAATGAATGTTCTCATCTACATTCAATCATCCAAGTAAATGTAGGGCGAGTGTCAGAGGATGAGACCACCAAGACTATCTCATGCAACAGAAAGGGTTTATTTGGGGTCCAGCATGCTGGGGCTCAGAGCTCACTTGAATAGAGCAGAGAGCCCTGAGAACATCTTAAGCAGAGCTTATATAATTTTCTTGGAGAGGGCAGGGAGGGAAGTTTATTGATGGGTCAGGGCGAGTAAGCGGTTTGTGTGTAAACGCGTGAGGGAGTACATTCTGCAGTTTGGCAGTTGGGGACAGCACATTCTGGGAACAAGATTAGGAAACATTTCTCAACATTTCAACAGTGTTTTGTTAAGCGTACAGAAAAACAGGAAGTGACAAGTACATATTTTATTAACATTTCATTCCCCACTTCTTCTTCTGGCTACTTTTAATCATAAAAGTGATTGTTGGGGGGTGTCACATTTTATGTATGCTAGTGGGGTATTAACATAAGTTTAACTTGTCCAATTTGAGCTTGGAGAAAAGAAATTACATGGTTGAGAAACAGGGTTTTATAGCAAGCAATAAAATGAGGATTATTATTGGACCGGCCAGGGTTGATTAAAATGTAGTTAACCAGGGGGACTGTGTAAACCAAGACTCAAACCACCAATTTTGGGTCTCTATCTCTCTTTGATGCTCTTCAAGGCATCTTTTTAATTTACTCATAGAGTTTGTTACAACTCCAGTATGGTCGACATAAAAAAAAAAAAAAAAAAAAAAAAAACATTCTTTCCTCAATGCAGCACAAAGGCTCCCTTCTCTCATGAAATGGAGGTCCAACCCTCGACTTTTCTGTAAAACAACTTCTGCCGCAGTCTTTGGCTGGGCACAATCACGAGTCTCCACACAGCTTGTAGATTCAAACAGCAATTCTTTATTCCCGAACTCACACCGGCCGTCTACAAACACGCTCTGGGGGAATCCACGTTCTCTGCCCAAATCCACTCTCTCCCAAATCCACTCTGCATGGGCTTCTGTCTCCCAAAATATACTGTCTGACCCTAAGCACTCAAGAGGAACTCAGCAGCAGGATACGCCCTATTCTAAAGGGGGAACACCCTAATCTCCTATTATGCTAAACTGCCCTATTCTAAAGGGGTAACACCCTATTCTCCTATTATGCTAAACCGCCCTATTCTAAAGGGGGAACACCCTAAACACGGATCCTGCCCTGGTCCTTGAGCAAGGTCACCTTTCAGAAGTCCTTCCACTAGACAGCATGGGAGTAAGCTGGCAAGGAATTTGTCATACCTACTTGGCTGATGGCTCCCAGCAAACTTCTCAGAGAGAGGTAAAAGATTCCTGCAAAGCTGTGATGGAATTTTCTAATATCTTTAAGTTTTGATCTATTGCTGCTTCTAATTGGGTCATTTGTTGTGTCCCATGGACCAGGGCAGTGGTTCCTGTGCGAACCCGGGCAGCAACTCCTATTCATAATAGAATGGCTAAGGTGAGAGATATATGTTCCCACCTGAACCGGATTGTATGCCCCTCTATTTGATCTTCAAATGAACCTGCGTCATAATAGAGCACTCTGGGAAACATCTGCACCATTACACAATTAATCACTTCTGTTGACCATTTCATAAAAACATAAACAACGTTTAAGTATATAGAATTATATTGTTGTAGGGACGGAAAAGGCAAGGCACCTAAGATAGCACCAAAGACAAGGAAACAGTCATATTTGGTTGCAACCAGATTCAGAGGGCATTGCTTCTGTTGTAATCAATTAATCCCCTGAAACCCAAGTTTAGGTAGTTTCAGAATTTTGTACCCAACATGTGAGGGAAGGGGCTCTGAAGTTCACAGTCTGCAGAAGTTCACAAAGAGCAGTTTTTGTTTCTGATTTTTCCTCAGTTCTGGGCAAGTTAAATTTTCAAGGACACCTGGGTGGGGGAGAGCTTTTTTTTCCCCTTTTTTCCCTCTGCCAGCTGTTTCCACGGAGCCCAGTTTGCAACTTATCCATCTTACAAATGTAGCCATCTCTATGAAGCCCCAGCTCAAGGCCAGAGGCCTTGATCACATATGTTGTGAAAAACTAGTAAGGGTGTGTCTAGCTCAGGAGTGCTGATTTTTTTCAGCCAGTTGCCAGGTAGACCAGGGCAACACAAAAAGAGGAAGTTTATCTACACTGAACTCTTTTATAGGGACTCTTTTGCTGAAAGTCCTAAAGTTAGCCATGGTGAAAACTTCTGGATAAGGTCAGTTAAGACTTTCCTGTGGGCCTGGTACAGAGGGGGAAGACGGGGAATGCAGGGCTGAGCGCAGCTCTTTGGATCTGAGAATGAGGAAGGAGAGATGTAAAAGAATAATGGAAAAGGGTTTTGAGATCTTCCTAGCACCAAAAACATGAGTAGTAGAACGGGTAGAACAGAGGGGGAGATGGGAGTGAGTATCCCAAAAAGCCTGTAAGGGACTTTAAATTCTTAGTAACCTGTTTTCAGTGATGACAAAGCAACTTTAAAGGCCATTTTCATTACATCTTGGATAGGGGTCTGAGGGCTCTTCTCAGCTGGTTTGAGCTTTGGGTTAGCTGGTAAGAGGACCTGGTGGGACCTAGTGTGGGCACTGACAGGAGAAGAGAGGAGTGAGTGAGTGGAGGGTTACCTCAGTACCTGCTACCTCAGCAAGGGGGCAATGGTCTGAGAAACGGTGGAGGTTTGGGTTTTTAATATAGTAATTGGAGGGGAGAAATCAAGTTGATGATGTGGGAGTGACAACAGAGAGTCTAGAGCAGAAGGCTGAGGGTGAGCATGTATTGGAGAAGCATAGTTCACGATGTGAGCAAAGGAGAGAAAAGGCCTCCACATAGAGGAATCTCCTTTCACCCTTTTGAGCACTTGCAGAAGTTAAAAAGGTCACACAGAATTTGAAGATCTAGAGACCCCTCAGGGGGCCATCAGTTTTGGTTGTCTAATTGGTAATATGGCCAATGCTGTGTACAGAATTTGATGAGGAGTTTGGGTTCCATGTGGCAGTCCCTGTATGCTCACATCCCCATGACTTACAGAAGATGTTGGCGTTTCCAGCACACAGCCTTGACTGTTTGTGGCTTTGATAGTACACTGGGCAAACATAGTAATCTAGGCTAGCCAACCAGCATCTGGCTCGCGTGTCCCTACATCAATAATGTTTGTTTCCATTATCTATGGTATGGAAGGAATTTAATGGAATTTTAGTGGGATCCTCTTCATTAGGGATATCCCAATAGGGAAGACCTATACGCAGCTGACAAATGTCTGGCTGGAGAGATGGCCACCAGGTCCCTAAGCGGGCTGTATGCAAGATAGACCATACTTCCTTTCCAGTAGGATTTGTGATCAGACATCGCTGATGAACAGGCTTATGAGGGTTAGGACTACTGGTGGTCAAGGGGAGAGTCTATAGCCTTATCCACACAGCGAATCCACAATTTGAAAGGGTTTCCAGTCTTTTCCAGTTTCCAGCCAGAGTCTGGACAGGGCACAGGCTTGAGATGAGAGGTAGGGATCCAGGAAGTGATTTTGACTACCTTTACCCTGTAGGTGTTATAAGTAGCACCTGGTATGGTCCTTTTCAGGGGAGTTCCAGGGATGACACCTGATGTCATCTTACATAGATGAAGTCTCTATTTGATATCGCTGTAGAGTCCCCTCATCCCCAGGTTGGTAGGCAGTGGCCATCTGTTTTCACAGGTGTCTCTGAGTTCTTTCAAGAGCTTTAAGTCTGTTAAGCAAGGGGGTGTGGAAGGAATCGTTAGGTCTTAGAGTTGGGGTAGGACCCTTACTGGAGGAGGGACACCATAGAGAATTTCACAGGGTGTGAGGTTACACAAAGAAATAGATTGAGTATTTCTTGCATGAAACAGTACATAAAGCAGGAGCATAGTGCAATCTTTTATGCCGGTCTCTAAGCTTAATTTCGTTATGGTCTCTTTAATGGTTCTATTCATTCTTTCTACCTGTCCTGAACTCGGGGGTCTGTAAACACAATGTAATTTCCAATTAATCCCCAGGGTCCTTGCTAACCTCTGAGTTACCTGGGCCACGAACGCCGGTCCATTATCAGACCCTGTTACTTTAGGCAGGCCATACCTTGGAAAAATATCTTCCAGGATCTTCTTGACCACCATTTGCGCTGTTTCATTTTTTTTCTTTTCTTTTTTTGGGGGGGGAAAGCTTCAATCCATCCTGAAAATGTATCTACAAAGACTAGGAGATATTTAAGTCCATTCCTTGCTGGCTTAATTTCAGTAAAGTCCACTTCCCAGAATTGTCCTGGTCTGGTTCCTCGTAGGTGCTTTCCTGCAGGAAGCTTGGAAGGGTAAGAATTAACCAATTGATGGACCCAACAGGCTTTTGTTATCCATTCAGTTGTTTCCTTTCACTGTGAGTCGGTTAGTGGAAAACTGTTTTTGATCCTTCAAAAATGAATGCAGTTTCTTTGAACCAAGGTGAGTGATTTGATGTACATTTTCTACTGACATAGTTAGAGCCATGATTATAGGAGTTTTTACTGAAGGATTTAGAAATTCCACTTGGGGGCCTTCAGGGTTAAAAGTTATTTTGGTCCAGAGCTTTGTGAGCAGATCTCTGCCAATCAATGGGGCCATGCATTCTGGGATTACTAGGAAGGAGTGATGGATCTTTCCTTTCCCCTGGTCCATGGTCCTCTTAGTTGTCCAAGCCTGATATTTACTGCCATTAGCCCCTTGAATTAGAGATCTTTTATTTGATAGAGGTTCCAATGGGGCCTTAAAGGCAGAATATATTGCCCCTGTATCCACTTCAATGTATACTGGGGTCCCCTCCACTTCAAAAGTTAACCTGAGCTCGAGGAGAGGATCTGAGCCCCGACTTTCTTAGTAATCCTACAGAGTCAGAATGTCCAGCTGGCCTGGCTGTCTCTTTCTAGGGCACTCTTTAGCCCAGTGTCCTTTTTTTTTAGAGTAGGCACATTGAATTGAGGCCAGGGGTGGCCTCTAGTGTGGTCCCCGGTGTCCCTTCCTGTCTCCATGTTTCTTAATTTCTGGTCTATTTGTTGTTGTGACCAGGACCTTAGTCAATGCCTTAGTCTGTCTTTTGTTTCTTTTATCCTCCTATGCTCCATACTCTTCCTCAGTTTCTCTCTTAGTATACCTTCTTGGCTTCTCTGACTAAACCTCTCAAAGTCATATCTTGTAATCCATCTAAGCATTGTAACTGTCTTTTAATATCCAGAACAGCTTGCCCAATAAAGGCCACCATGACAGATGCCTTTTGATTCTCTGCCTGAGGATCGAAAGGAGTAAATCTCTTATATGCCTCCATAATTCCCTGTAGGAACATGGAGGGACATTCATCAGTCCCTTGAATAATCTCTCTTACCTTGGCCAAAATAGTTGATCGCCTAGCGGCCACTAAGATACCCACTATTAGAGCCCGGCAATAAGAGGAAGGATGCTCATTACCTTCACAGGTTTTGGGGTCCCAGTTGGGTCTGTGCAAGGGAAAGGCGGCTTTGCATATGTTGGGAAGTTTTGTCGTTCACCCATCTGGTCTGAGAATATTTTTTTCTAGAATCCAGGAAGATTCTCTTTTGTTCCTCTGTCATGAAGAGAGTCCCTAGGAGTTGTTGGCAGTCATCCCAAGTAGGCTGGTGTGAAAACATCAATGATTCAACCACACCTGAGACCCAGGTGGGGTCCTCAGTAAAAGGGGGATTGTTATTTTTCCAGTTATTTAGGTCTGAAGAGGAGAAAGGTAAAAACTGGTAGGCTTGCACTTTTCCCCCATGGTTGTCATCAATCATTGTTCCTTAGAAATGGAGAGGGAGCATCACGGGAGTTCCAGGGATTTCAATCATTCAACGCCGGCAAATTCCTTTAGCCGGGCCAGCATCCTCCAGGGGAGGAGGGGGTGTGTTTGCTGCAGGGGAGTTATTTGGAGTGCGCTGGACTCGCTTAGCTTCCTCCAATGGCGGACAGGCTGAGTCAGCAGCAGGGGAATTACTTAGAGGGTGTTGGGGGTTAGGGGACGAGGGCAGGGAATAAGTAGTAGGACGAGAGTCCAGTAGAGTCAAATCTTGTGACTCAGGGAGAACAGAGGTTGAAGGAGGAGGAGGAGCAGAAGGTTTGAGAGAGCATGAGGGAAGGAGTAGGAGTGGGGGCAGGGGCAAGGAAAAGCTTCACACATGGAGGAGGAGAATTGCAGATGTCCTGAAAAGTTAAGATATATGTCTCTTGATCCTGATGTCTATGTGGCACTGGCTGAAAGTCAATATCTCTGACTTTTTAAATTAGTGGGAAGTAGAAAGATCCTTCTAGGGGCTATCTGAATCCAAAGGTGGGCCATTCTGAGGCACAGAGAGTCTGCCAGGTCCAGCGTTTTACTGAAAAAGAAAGATTCTGAGCCCTTAAGCGGACTTTGGTGCAATGATCAAGGGTCAGGGAAAGAGGCATTGAAGTGCTCTATCCATTTATGAAAGATAAACAATCAGTAAAAGCAATGACACACGACACAGACAAGACAAAACAATAAAGACAGGCAATGGACGTCCAACACTGAGACCAGGACTGAGTAGCCGGCAAAACCTGATGGGCTGGATATGCCGAATCTGAAACAAAATATCACTGAGTCGAGGAGACTATTGTTCCTCGATTTCCCGAGTTCTCTGGGGAGTCCCCCAGTGACGTGGCCTGTGGCTCTATGACATGTCTGTCAGCCATCGTCGGAGAGAGCTCACACTCTTCATCAACAGCCATTTTGCCAAGCCCTAACCTGAAACCTGAAACCAGAAAGAGGCGCCTTACATACCCCGAGAGGAGCCCGTTGGGGTCTCTCATCTGCCGCTGCTGGATCTCAGTGGAACCTCCATATGTAAAGGTCGGGCGAGCGTCTGGGGAAGAAACCACCAAGAGACTGTCTCATGCAAAAGCAAAGGGTTTATTATGGGTCCAGCATGCTGGGGCTCAGAGTTCACTTGAATAGAGCAGAGAGCCCTGAGAACAGCTTAAGCAGAGCTTATATACTTTCCTTTGAGAGGGCAGGGCAGGATGTTTATTGATGGGTCCGGGCGAGTGAGCTGTTTGTGGGCAACTGGGTGAGGAAGTACTTTCTGCAGTTTGGCAGTTGAGGACAGAACATTCTGGGAACAAGATTAGCAAACAGTTCTCAAGATTTCAACAGTGTTTTATTAAGCATACAGAAAACAGGAAGTGATAAGTACCTATTATATTAACCTTTCGCTACCGACTACACTTTGCCAGATTTCCTAATGTCTCTATTGATATCTGCTTTCCTACATATTTTCCCCAGTTCATCATTGTGACTGACTCTTCACATGTGGTGACATTTACATTCACTCTATACCCGAAACCCTATAGCTAAAGAACTTTTGGTCCAAATCCTATGCTCACTCTCCTTTCTAAACCTACCGACTATCTTCCTAATCCTACTGATTATCCCTTTTTGACTGGAAGTTCTCTTTGACAATCAATCATCCAAAATACATGGAACTTTGCCATTGTATATTGATGTATCTGAGACATCTGTGCAGAAAATAAATCAAAGCTCAGTATCACAATCAAGGTCCCAATGCTCTTCTGGGCTTCAAATCTTAAATAGATTTCTGTTTTCATACTTATGTTTCACCTATATATTGTTGTAAATATCGCAGTTTTCCAATACCATTATTCATCCAGCAGAATGATTCCTAATGCAAATTGAACCTGTTATTAACCCTAACCATACACTGTTCCCTCAATATAACTTTACAGAAGAGCAGGGACAGAGTAGGTCTTACAATATAGGAATGTAGGGGAACTTCCTATTGCTAAGAAACTCAAAGGTACATGTAAAAATGATCCCTGGAGAAGTTGTAGGCAGCTATGAAGGAACTGAGTGAGCAAAAGTCATCTTCTCTTGCAAACAACCTGGTCAGAATGAAGGGATATGTCTGAATCAGCCTCTTTCTTCTTAATGTAGAGAAGAATAACCAAACCAGGCTGTGTGGAGAGCTGTTCCCGGTTGCCTATGGTTAATATACCATTCAAACTCGTGAAACTGTAACAGGAAGCAGGGGCAGCCTTCATTTCAGGGGACCCTTGGAAGCAACTGTTAGGACAAAGTGGTTGCAAATGGTGTGAGCTCATTCAGTTCCTAAAGGAAGTGACCTCAGACCTCACCTCACATCCTTGGTGATAGAACTCTCTGAATTTGGGATCAAAGAATCCAGGCACCCAAATCCCATTCCAGTCCCAGTAGCAGTGGTCTCACTTCTTTGGATTTACCAAGGACAGAATCAGTCTTTGTTGGTACCTACTGATATGAGGATTGCCAAAAGCCAGGAAAGCTCTGAAGAGTGGCCTTTCCTGAGAAAGCAAGTAGTGGATCACCGCTGCCTCCTGACAACTTTACAGAGTTGGCGAAGGAAACCAGATCTGAAACAGGACAGGCAATTTCGGGGGAACATAGTTTGGCCCAATAGTCAGAGGACACTCCGGATAGTCAGAGACCTACTTGGGGGAAGAAGGTGCTTTGTGGGTGTGGGTGTGTGTTTGTGCTTTTTTCTCATGTTCTCAGAATAGGTAGGAATGGCGGTTTGTTTGGTTTGGAGTGAACTGTTTCTAATAAGTGATTTGATAAAGCAAGTGTTTCTATGTCTGTGTATCCCATTGTGTCCTTGGTTGTAGACATTAGAAAAGAGAATGCATGAATGGATGTGTCCTGTCTGGTAGAAAGCTTCCCAGCATTCATCCATCCGAATATATGAATGCACTGCGGCTTCCCTTATCGATGGGCAACACCTGCTATTTTCCTAAGTTCTGGTTTTATTTTTAAATTCTGGCCACTCTCCAGAATAGGCTCATGGTTTTGTGTCCAAGAGAAGTACCACCTTCAAGCTCTGTGACATGGCCATGTACTGGATAGCTGAAGGGAATGGCGAGCAACTAAGAAAACTCAGATATCAGTGTGACCAGTAAAGTCTCAGTGGAAAAACCGTGCTTTGGGCCTTTTGCTTACCTTTTGTTCTATTCCCCTGTATGTCAGGAATTTCTTTGCCTCAGGCCACACCTTCGTGAAGCCGGAACAAAACACTTTTCAAATGGAAATGAATGGGCCTCACCTGTGGCTCTTTGCCTAATTGCTTTAGAAAGGGGTGTGTCTGAATCAGCCTCTTGGCCCTGTGTGAGGCTGTGGCTTAGATTCTTAGCACCTGATTGATATAAAGAAAGATCCCATGTGTGAATCCAAAACCAAAATGCCCAAAAGAGGAGTCATTGAGGATAAAGTCTCTTGCCTTCCACTGTAAGGTTCCTGAACTCCATCAAGTGAGAATAGGGATCATTTGGGTCAAATGATTTCTTCAAAGCCCTGCACATGCTAGCCCAGTGGTGTTTGTGTTTTCTTATGACTCCAATTCACATAAAGATTCTAAACCCCACTGTCAGTAGGCCTCAAATTGGAGAAGCAGAGCAGTATTACAGCAGGCCTATTTGATCACTCCTGGGTTACAGGAAGGGTGTTCAGGCCACCCTGACATTAGGAAAATAAGGGGCAAGGAAGCCTATTTTGGACACTGTCTTGGGCTGTGTCCTTCATGGAAACTTCCAGCCAGAGGTTAAGATGAGTGTCTATATGCAATAAGATGAGGGTCATGTGGGAATGTTTTGTTTTAATTTTGGTCATTTGTGTTGGGGTTGGAAGAGATGAGTAGGTCAACCAGGACTTGAAATCTGGTGTGATTCCCCTTAGAGACTGAGTTATGGAACTAAACTCAGAGAAGTATTGGCATGAATTGTGTTGAGTTTTTAGGAGGCCACACATGAGACTCGCTCTTGGAAACTGAGACCTAGGCCCAGGCTGGCTTTCCACAGAGCACTGGGAATCTCACCCAGGATATCACAAGATTTTATTCTGAAAGACTTGGCAGCCATAGTGAAAACACACATAGACCTCACACTGTAGACCTCAATGGGCCTGGTTTCATGTGACCTTTTGGTGACTCTTTGGGAAGACTTGCCTTTGAGTGTCCTCCAGAGATTTCATTGAAATGAGCTTCCTCACAATTTAATGGTTCCTAAATGAATTGAAACCCACAGTGCCTCCAACTTCCACCTTAAAAAATGGCTAGATAAATACCATAAAATTTTTGAAATTCCTATGACCAGGTGGCACTGGAGAACCTTTGTATGCCCTATTGCTGATCATGAGTGCCTTTATTGACTGAGTTTCATTAAAATGGTGTAGAACAGAGATGCCAGTAAGTTGGATACTCCTCAATTGTAGGCACAAGCTTTGGTGTGCAGGTTTGTGATAAAACATCCGTGGTGGGGCCATGTGGATCTGCCATTGCTTCCAAATGGCATGTGACTGACGTGGTGCATCCAGGAAAACCTTATATGTAAAGGCATATTGGTATATGGAGAATTTTTAGGGCAATGTTCATAATCAAGTTGCTATGGACAAGGGGACAATCTATGTGGGCTAGAAGCCTGGTTGGTGCATTCTCCTGCAGACCATGACCCACTACACATGACAGAACTCCCTTCAGCACTGTGTCCCAGTTCAACTCCTTGTATTTCGTGTAGAAAATACCAATCTCCCAGTGTAGCAGCAAGAAACACCACGAAAAGTGGAGAATGACCAAATGCCTTCACAGTCCACACGGGGAGACTCTTAGACCCCAGTGGTCACAGTTTACTTACAAAGAGAGAATTCAGTACTGTAGCCTAGTGTTCATTGGAAAATAAGAAACCACGTCCTCCAGGTCACATAGATGTAGACCCAGCTCTGATGGTCTCACTAGAAAGAAAGCTAAAGCTCCTGACAACAACATATATTTTGAGTTCCCAACATCAGAGGCAGTTTCTCAAGAAGTCTTTAGGCCAGAAGAGCTACAAGTATGTGGAGTGTTTACCTTGTCCCTTACATTTGGAAACTCCTCTACCACATCCAAGGTTGTGAACTCCTTTGAATTTTCCATTCCAGATATATATTCACAGATTTTCCAACTCTTCTCCTCTAATTGCGTCTTATTTGGGGCGAAGGTAATGTGAAGCCATTGTTCTGGATGAGAGTGGGAAATTTATTGTGTAGCCCATATTTGCATGCACATTGGATTCATTTTCCTTTTTTCCATTCAAAATACTGAATCCCTGACACTAACCCATACCCTACTAGACTCTGACTACTAATCCTACTATGATGGAGAATAATAACACAAACAGAATAGAAATACAAGCCGTTCAGAGGAAGCATGGTGTATAGTTGGACTTGCCTTTTGCATGATAAAGGGTAGGTGTTATATATCTAGTCCATTTTTCATTGAAATAGTTCTCTATGTGTTTTTTTCCTTTAACTTTTATTGTTGGTTGTTCAAAACTTTACCTATTGCTTGACATATCATATTTCACACTTTGATTCAAGTGGGTTATGAACTCCCATTTCTACCCCGTATACAGGTTTCAGCATCACATCTGTTACACATCCACTGTTTTACGTATTGCAATAGTAGTGTCTGTTGTAGTCGGCTGTCTTTCCTATCCTCTACTATCCCCCATCCCCTCCCCTCCCATCTTCTCTCTCTACTCCATCTACTATAACTCATTTCTCCCCCTTGGTTTTTTCCCCCCTTTCCCCTAACTTCCTCTTGTATGTAATTTTGTATAACCATGAGGGTCTCCTTCCATTTCCATGCAATTTTCCTTCTCTTTCCTTTTCTCTTCCACCTCTCACCCCCGTTCAATGTTAATTTTCTTCTCATGCTCTTCCTCCCAACTCTGTTCTTAGTTACTCTCTTTATATCAAATAAAACTATTGGCATTTGTTTTTTTTTTAGGGATTGGCTAGCTTCACTTAGCATAATCTGTTCTAATGCCATCTATTTCCCGGCAAATTCTATGATTTTGACATTTTTTAATGCAGAGTATTACTCCATTGTGTATAAATGCCACATTTTTTTTCCTTCGTCTATTGAAGGGCATCTAAGTTGGTTCCACACTCTTGCTATTTTGAATTGTGCTGCTATGAACATCAATGTAGCAGTGTCAATGCAGCATGCACTTTTTAGGTCTTACGGAATACACTGAGAAGGGGAATAGCTGGGTCAAATGGTGGTTCCATTCCTAGCTTCCAAGAAATCTCCATACTTCTTTCAAATTGGCTGCACCAATTTGCAGTCCCACCAGCAATGTACAGGTGTACCCTTTTCCCCACATCGTCGGCAGCACTTGTTGTTTGACTTCATAATGGCTGCCAATCATACTGGAGTGAGATGGTATCTTAGGGTGGGTTTGTTTTCCATTTTTCTGACTGCAAGAGATGGTGAGCATTTTTTCATGTACTTATTGATTGATTGTATGTCCTCATCTGAGAAGTGTCTGTTCAGGTCCTTGGACCATTTGTTGATTGGGTTATTCATTTTATTATTGTTTAATTTTTTGAGTTCTTTGTATACTCTGGATATTAGGGCTCTATCTGAAGTGTGAGGAGTAAAGATTTGTTCCCAGGATGTAGACTACTTATTTACCTCTCTTATTTTTTCTTTTGATGAGAAAAAACTTTTTAGTTTGAGTAAGTCCCATTTGTTAATTCTAGTTATTAACTCGTGTGCTATGGGTGTCCTATTGAGGAATTAGGAGCCCAACCCCACAGTATGTAGATCATAGCCAACTTTTTCTTGTATCAGATGCAGTGTCTCTGATTTGATATCAAGCTCCTTAATCCATTTTGAGTTAACTTTTGTGCATGACGAGAGAAATGGATTCAGTTTCATTTTGTTGCATATGAATTTCCAGTTTTCCCAGAACCATTTGTTGAAGATGCTATCCTTCCTCCATTGCATGCTTTTAGACCCGATTGGCATTGCATTTAACATATAGAGAATTTTGGTTATATTGCCATTTTGATGATGTTAGTTCTGCCTATCCATGAACATAGTATATTTTTCCATCTTCTAAGATCTTCTTCTATTTCTCTCTTAAGGGTTCTGTAGTTTTCATTTTATAAGTCTTTCACCTCTTTTGTTAGGTTGATTCCCAAGTATTTTTTTTTTTGTGTGTGTGTGTGGATATTTTGAATGGAGTGGTTGTCCTCATTTCTATTTCAGAGGATTTGTTGCTGATATACAGGAATGCCTTTGATTTATGCGTATTGATTTTATATCCTGCCACTTTGGTGAATTCATTTATTAGCTCTAATAGTTTCTTTGTATACCTTTTTGGGTCTGCTAAGTATAGAATCATGTCATCTTCAAATAGTGATAATTTACGTTCTTCTTTTCCTATTTTTATGCCTTTGATTTCTTTAATCTCTCTAATTGCTCTGGCCAGTGTTTCGAGAACTATGTTGAACAGAAGTAGTGAGAGAGGGCATCCCTATCTTCTTCCAGATTTTAGAGGGAATGCCTTCAATTTTTCTCCATTCAGAATGATGCTAGCCTGAGGCTTAGCATAGATTGCTTTTACATTATTGAGGTATGTTCCTGTTATCCCTAGTTTTTCCAGAGTTTTGAACATAAAGGGATGCTGTACATTGTCGAATGCTTTTTCTGCATCTATCGAGATGATCAAATGGTTCTTATTTTTAAGTCTATTGATGTGATGAATAACATTTATTGATTTCTGTATATTGAACCAGCCTTGCATCCCAGGGATGAATTCTACTTGATCATGGTGCACAATTTTTTTAATATGTTTTTGTATCCGATTCGCCACAATTTTATTGAGGATTTTTGCATTTTTCCTGAAATAGCTTGAAAAGTATTGGTATTAGTTCCTCTTTAAAGGTTTTGTAAAACTCTGCTGTATACCCATCCGGTCCTGGGCTTTTCTTAGTTGGTAGTCTTTTGATGGTTTATTCTATTTCCTCAATTGTTATGGGTCTGTTTAGGTTGCCTATGTCCTCCTGACTCAATCTGGGCAGATTATATGACTTGAGAAATTTATCGATGCCTTCACTATCTTCTATTTTATTGAAGAATAAGAATTCAAAATAATTTCGGATTATCTTCTGTATTTCTGAACTATCTGTTGTGATACTGAATTCTCCCTATTCTTTTCTTTGTTAGCTTGGGTAAGGGTCGGTCGATTTTATTTATTTTTTCAAAGAACCATCTTTTAGTTTTGTCAATTTTTTCAATTGATTCTTTGTTTCGATTTCATTAATTTCAGCTCTGATTTTAATTATTTCTTGGCTTCTACTTCTTTTGCTGTTGTTTTGCTCTTCTTTTTCTTGGATTCTGAGATGAAGTATGAGATCATTTATTTGTCTTTTTTTTTTCCTTTTTTTAAGGAATGAAATCCAAGCAATGAATTTTGTTCTTAGAACTGCTTTCAATGTGTCCCATAGATTCTGATATGTAATGTCTGTGTTTTCATTTATCTCTAAGAATTTTTTAATTTCCTCCTTGATGTCTTCTATAACCCATTGATCATTCAGTAACCTATTTTTCATTCTCCATGTGATACATGATTTTTCCTTCTTTCTTTCATTGTTGATTTTCAGTTTCATTTCCTTATGATCAGATAAGATGCCTGTCCTTTATATTGTCTAAGAGTAGCTCTGTGACATAATATATGATTTATTTTTTGAGAAGTATCCATGTGCTGCTGAGAAAAAAGTGTAACTGCTTGATGTTGGGTGGTATATTCTATATATATATATCATAAGTCTGGGTTATTAATTGTGTTATTGAGTTCTATAGTTTCATTATTCAACTTTTGTTTGGAAGATCAGTCCAGTAGTGAGACAGGTGTGTTTGAGTCTCCCATGAGTATTGTATATTGGTTTATTAGAATCTTGAACTTGAGAAGAATTTGTTTGATGAACATAGCTGCACCAATGTTTGGGGCATATATATTTATGATTGTTTTGTCTTGTTGGTGTATGGTTTCCTTGAGCAGTATGTAGTGTCCCTCTTTATCCCTTTTGATTAACTTTGGCTTGAAATCTATTTTATTTGATATGAGTATGGACACTTCTGCTTGTTTCCGAAGTCCATATGAGTGATATGATTTTTCCCAACTTTTCACCTTCAGTCTATGTATATCTTTTCCTAACAAATGTGTCTCCAGTAGGCAGCATATTGTTGGGTCTTGTTTTATGATCCATTCTACTAGCCTGTGTCTCTTAATTGGTGAGTTTAAGCCATTAACATTTAGGGTTATTATTGAGATATGGGTTGTTCTTCCAGCCATATTTGTATATTTATGTTACTAAACATGGTTTGTTTTCCTCCTTGATTATTTTCCCCCCTTTACTCCTCTACCTCCCACTGTTGGTTTTCATTGTTATTTTCCATTTCCCCTTCCTGTGATGTTTTGCCAAGGATGTTTTTAAGAAATCGTTTTCTAGCTGCAAATTCTTTTAACTTTTTTTTATCGTGGAAAGTTTTAATTTCATCTTCTATCCTGAAGCTTAATTTCGCTGGATACACAATTCTTGGATGGAACCCATTTTCTTTCAGTGTTTGAAAAATGTTATTGCAGGATCTTCTAGCTTTCAGAATCTGTGTTGAAAGATCAGCTGTTATCCTGATTGGTTTACCACTAAATGTAATCTGCTTCCTTTATCTTGTAGCTTTTAAAATTCTCTCCTTTTTCTGTATGTTGGGCATCTTCATTATAATATGTCTAGGTGTGGATCTCTTATGATTTTGCACATTTGGCATCCTGTAAGCTTCTAGGATTTGCGATTCTGTCTCACTCTACAAGTCTGGGAAGTTTTCTCCTTTATTTCATTGAATATATTGCTCATTCCTTTTGTTTGGACCTCTACACCTTCCTGTATCCCAATGACTCTTAAGTTTGGTCTTTTTATGTTATCCCATATTTCTTGGATGTTCTGCTCATGGTTTCTTAAAAGTCTTGCTGAGCTGTCTGTGTTCTTTTCAAGTTGAAATAATTTGTCTTCATTGTCTGATGTTCTATCTTCTAAGTGTTCTACTCTGCTGGTAGTATTCTCAATTGAGTTTTTAAGTTGGTTTATTGATTCCTGCATTCCTAGGATTTCTGTTTGTTTGATTTTATAATCTTTATCTCCCTGTATAGTTGATCTTATGCTTCTTGGATTTTTTTTATGTAATTCATTATCAAGGTGATCTTTCATTGTCTGATTTTGCTCTCTAATGTCTTCCTTGAGACTCCAGATCATCTGAAGCATGTATATCCTGAGTTCTTTATCTGACATTCCATCTGCTGCAGATATTACCTCTTCTAACGTTGACTTTACCTGCATTGCTTATGGTCCTTTCTTTCCTTGTCTTTTCATACTGTTCATATTCCTTTCTGCTTGGTGAAACTGTTGTGTTATTGAATTTTTCCCCTATATATTTATATTGCTCTTGTATAGTTTCAAAGTCTCCCTCGCAGGCACGGGTGGTGGCTCTGCCCCTCCTACAATTGGGACAATGTGCCTACCACACCAGCAGGCTGCTGGGCCTGTTCTGTAAGTCGGTAGCTGGTCCGCCTACCTTGAAGGTGCGAGCAGCAACTCTGCCCCTCTGCAGGCACTGGGCCTGTTCTGCCAGTGGGTCGCAAGTCGGGCTACTTTGCAGGCGTGGGCGGCAGCTTTGACCATCCGCGGGCCACTGGGTCTGTTTTGTCTGTCCCTTGCAGGTCTGTCTACCTTGCAGGCGCCTGTGGCTGCTCCGCCCCTCCCCCAACCGGGACGATGTGTCTACCATGCTGGCGGGCCATAGGCCTGGTCTGTCGGTGGTTGCAGGTCCACCTACCTTGCAGGCGCAGAGGGCGTCTCTGCCCCTCCGCAGATTGCTGGGCCTGTCCTGCTGTGGGTCACAGGTCTGCCTACCTTGCAGGCCCGGCGGCATTGCCCCTCCCCCAACCAGGGCGATGTGTTTTCCACGGTGGCGGGCCACTGGTCCTGTTCAGCCGGTGGGTCGCAGGTCCGCCTACCTTGAAGGAGCGATTGGCAGATCTGCCCCTCCCTCTCTCAATGTGTTTTTAAAGTTGACAAATATCTGAATTCCTGTCTCCCTTTCTCTGTAGCATATTCAGCACATGTATTTTTATATGCACATATAGAATCCTACCTGGTATCACACGTACATTTTTGTGAGGTTGCTGACTTGGCAGATACAAATTATGAGAAGAGATCACTCCTTCTAAATGATGTTGTAACTGAAAATTTAAGCTATGGGTGAGCTTCCTAGTTAAACAATATTACACATAAATCCACGCTCAGTAAAATGAAGATTTTTGGATCTGTTGATGATATATATTTCATGAAGAATTTCAATTGGCATATATATTGCTACTTTTTAATGTCTGTTTTTTTTGTGTGTGTGTGTATACACACTCTTGTGTATATATATATATATATATATATATATATATATATATATGCACACTCTCCATATATTTCAAAATATGAAATAGATGTGTCTTATGTACAGTCCCAAAATTCATTCATGTTCATGTATGTGGAATTATAATCAAATTTTCACAAGATTATTCTCAGAAATATTCATCCACCTGAAATACATATTTGTTTCTTAGGACTGAAAACTAAATTCAGTTAATGGTGCATTCAAATCCTAATATTTCTACATTAACTGACTCAGTTTAACATCAATGCAAGAAGATTCCTATGGGACATGATGTTTATTTTGACGTTCATTTTTACTCAACACTGGTACATTACTATTCCTTCAGTAAATGCACATCAGAGGATATGTATTTCATCTACAATTTCACAAATTTATAAGCATTTGTTTCACTTTCAGTCACTTCCTGCTTCAGAACACATGTATTTCTCCAGGTTTCTTGACTGGTCTTTTTATGAGACTTTTTTCCAAAAAAAATATTTTCAATTTCCATAATCAATTTTAAGCAAAACTCACACACTCTTCATGATAAACCATAATCCTCATATTACCATTAGATGTAAAACGGGTTGGAATGAATGGTTGTATATCAATATAAGATTTCCTGTATATTTTCACATTTCAATTCAATCCATTATTTGAAGTTGGAACCAGTTATATTAATTATTCACAGTATGGTCTATACATGCATATTCTCCATATTCAAAGACAAAGAGTGCACCTGTTTGTTCCCCGAATACTAATTTATACATCTTCAAAATATTGCTCCCAGAAATGGTGGAAGAAATACTCAGGTCACCTTATCTACATATACATTGTATCACAGTAATATTCTGGACACAAAAAGCAAAAGTCACACTTATGATTGTACCAAAGCCTAAATGGAAACTTAACATGGATTCCTAAAAACATCCAGGTCCAGTTTGCCTAATAGTCTCAAATATCAATCCTATTGGTGACTACGTATTTGTTTCTTCCTAAAATTATATATTCAACCTAAATGCAGTTAATAATGTCTAATCCTATCACTCACTCTATACTTTGCCTGATTTCCTAATGTCTCTATTGATGTCTGTTTTCCTAAATATTTTCCCCAGTTCACCATGTGAGTGACTCTTCACATGTGATGATATTTACTTTCACTCTCTAAGCGAAACCCTACTGATAAAGAATTTTTGGTCCAAATCCTGTACTCACTCTTCTTCTGAAAGCTACTGACTATCTTCCTAATCTTACTGAGTTTCCCTGTTTGAGTGGAAGTTCTCTTTTCCATTCAATCATCCAAGGTACAAGGTCCTATGCCATTGATTATCGATTTATCTGAGACATATATGCGGAACATAATTCAAAGCTAAGTATCACAATCAACAGCTCAATGCCTTTCTGAGCTTCAAATCTTACCTAGATTTCTGTTTTCATACTTATATTTTATGTCTATGTTTTAATAAATATCACAGGTTCCCAATACCATTATTCATCCAGCAGAATGATTCCTAACCCAAATCAAACATGTTATTAAACCCTAAACATACACTGTTCCCACAATCTCACTTAACAAAAGACCAGGGACAGTGTTGGTCTTACAATACAGGAATGTAGGGGATATTCCATATGCTGAAAAACTCAAAGGTCCATGCAGATGTGATCCCTGGAGAAGATATAGGCAGCTATGAAGGACCTTAAAGAGCAAAACTCATCTTCCATTGCAAACAACCTGGTCAGGATGAAGGGTTGTATCTTAATGAGCCTCTCTGTTCTCAATGTAGAGAAAATGGACCAAACCATGCCTGTGTGGAGAGCTGTTCCTGGGTGCCTATGGTTGATTCACCATTCTAACTTGTGAAAGTGTCACAGGAAGTAGGGGCAGCCTCTATCTCATGGGACCCTTGGAAGCAACTGTTAGGACAAAGTGATTGCCAAGGCAGTGTCCTCATTCACTACCTGAAGTAAGTGATCTCACCTCTCTTCCTTGGTGATGGAACTCTCTGAACTTGTGTGCAGAAGCCAGGCAACCAGAGCCAGTCCCAGTCCCAGTCCCATTGAGGTCACTTGTTTGGATTTACCAAGGACAGAATCAGTGTTTCCTGGAACCTACTGATGTGAGGATGGCCAAATGCCAGGAGAGCTTTGTAGAGGGGCCTTTCCTGAGAAAAAGGTACTTTCCCATTTCTGGCTCCTGACAAAGTCACAGATTTGGCCAAGGAGACCATATCTGAGACAGGACAGGCCATTTGGGGGTACATAGTATGGCCTACCAGTCAGACGACACTCAGGATAGTCACAGAATTACTTGGGGGAAGGAGGTGTCTTTGTGGGTGTGGGAGTGAGTTTGTGGTTTTTTCTCATGTTCTGAGAATAAGTAGGAAAGGCAGTTTGTTGGGTTTGGAGTGGACTGTGTCTAGTAATTCCTTTGACAATGTGAGTGTTTCTATGTCTGTGTAACTCTCTGTGTCCGTGGTTGTATTCATTAGAAAAGAGAATTCATCTATGGATGTGTCCTGTCTAATAGAAAGAATTCCAGCATTTATCCTGCCTAATTTATGAATGGACTGTGACTTGCCTTATCAATGGGCAACACGTACTATCTTCCTAAGTTCCTGTTTTCTTTCTGAATCTGGCCACTCTCCAGAGTAGGCTCATGGTTTTTTGTCCAAGTTATGTACCACCTCCAACCTCTGTGACATGGCCAATGTATTCTATAGCTGAAAGGAAAGGGAGCATCTCAGAAAACTCAGATATCAGTGTGACAAGGAAAGTCTCAGTGGAGAAAACCGGCTTTGGGCCTTTTGCTTCCCTATTCCTCTGTTGCCCTGAATGTCAGGAAGGTCTTTGCCTCAGGCCACCCCTTTGTGAATCCTGAAGAAAACAGTTTTCAAATGGAAATGAATGGGCATCACCTGTGGCTGTTTGCTAAAATGCTTTGAGAGATATGTGTGTGAATCAGCCTCTTGGCCGTGTGTGAGGCTGTGTCTTAGATATTCAGCGCCTAATGGATCTTAAGAAAGATCCCATGTGTTCATCCAAAACCAAAATGTCTAAAAAATCAGTCATTGTAGATGAAGTTTATTGCCTTTCTCTGTTAGGTTCCTGACCTCCAACAAGTGAATTTGGGGATCCTTTGAATTAATCGAGTTCTTTAAAGCCCTGCAGAGGCTAGCCCATATGTGCTTGGGTTTTCTAATGAATCCAAATCACATAAAGAATCTATACATGACAGTCAGTAGGCCTCAAATTGGAGAAGCAGAGCAGTATTAGTGGCAGGCCTATTAAATCACTCCTTGTTTACAGGAAGGGTGTCCAGGTCACACTGACTTTAGGCAAATGAGGGCAAGTTAGATTATTTCAGACTCTGTCTTGTGCTTTACCCCTCATGGAAACCTCCAGCCAGAGGTAATGATGAGTGTCTATATGGAAGAAGATGAGGGCAATGTGGGAGTGTTTTGGATTTAATTGTGGTCATTTATTTGGCTGTTGGAAGATAAGACTGGGTCCACCTGGGCTTTAACACGGGTTTGATTCACCTTGGAGACTGAGTTCTGGAACTGACCTCAGAGAAGTATTGACATGAATTGTGTTGGGATTTTAGGAGGCCACGCATTAGACTTGCCCTTTGAAACTGAGATCTAAGCCCAGGGTGGCTTTCCACAAAGCACTGAGAATGTCAGCCAGGATATACCCGGATTTTATTCTGAAAGACTTGGCAAGCATATTTGAGAGTCAAAACACCCATGGACCTCACATTGTAGACCTCAATGGGCCTGGCCTCATGTGACCTTTAGGCCACTCTTTGGGAAGCATTGCCTGTGAGAGTTCTCCAGATCTTTCATTGAAATGAGCTTCCACAACATTTAATGGTTCATGAATGAATTGAAACCCACTGTGGCTCCAAATTCCTCTTTGAAAAATGGCTAGATAAATACCATGAAATTTTTTAAATTCCCATGACCAGGTGGAACTGGAGAACAGTTAGATCTCCTGATGCTCATCATGAGTGTACCAGACTGGGCCTTGATTTACTGGGTTTCATGAAAATGGCATAGAACAGAGATGCCAGTAAGTTGGAACCTTCTGAGTAGTGCGCCTTGAGCAGTTGTGGGCAGGTGTGTGACAAAACATCTGTGGTGGGGCCATGTGGATCTGCCATTGGCTTCCAAATAGCATGTGATTGACTTGCAGCAGCCAGCAGACCCATTTATGTAAAGGCACCTTGTTATATAGAGAGGTTTCAGGGCAATGTTCAGAATTGGGTTGCAATGGAAAAGGGGGCAATGTAGCAAGCAATGAGTGATAGAAGCCTGGATGGTGCATTCTCCTGCAGACTCTAACCCACCACAAGTGACAGAACTCCCTGCAGCACTGTGTCCCAGTTGAACTCCTTGTATTTTGTAAAGCAAATATCAAACTCACTGTGCAGCAGCAAGAAACACCACGAAAAGCGGAGGATGACCAAATGTCTTCACAGCGACACGGGGAGACACTAAGCCCCCAGTGGCCACAGTTTACCTACAAAGAGAGAATTCAGCACTGCTGCCCCATGTTCATTGGAAAATAAGAAAACATGTCGTCCAGGTCACATAGATGCATACCCATCTTTGATGGTCTCACTAGAAAGAAAGCTAAAACTTCTGACAACAACTTATATTTCAAGTGCCCAATCTCACATGCAGTTTCTCAAACAGTCTTTAGACCAGAAGAGCTCCATGTTGGTGTTGTGTTTACCATGTCCCTTGCTTTTGGAAACTCCTCTACCATCTCGATGTTTGTGAACTCCTGAGCATTTTCCATTCCAGACATGTATTCACAAATTTTATAACTCTTTTCCTCTAATTGTGTCTTCCTTGGAGCGAAGGTAATGTCAAGGCATTGTTCTGGATCAGAGTGGGAAGTTTTGGGTTGCACATATTTGCACACACATTTGATACAATTTCCAATTTTCCATTCAAAATACAGAATCCCTGACACTATCCCATACCCTACTTGACTCTGGCTACTAATCCTAATATGATGGAGAAAAATAACACAAACAGAATATAAATACAAGCAGTTCAAAGGAGGCATGATGTATATTTGGACTTGCCTTTTACATGATAAAGTTTATGTGTTATAAATCTAGTCAATTTTTAATTAAATAGTTCTCCATGTGTTTTTAAAGTTCAAAATATGTGTATTACTGACTCCCTTTCTCTGTAGCCTATTCAACATATGTATTTTTATATGCACATATCGAAAGCTACCTGGTATCACACCTACATTTTTGTGAGGTGGCTTCCTCAGCAAATACAAATTGTGAGAAGAGATCACTCCTCCTAAACGCTTTGGAACTGAATATTCAACCTATGGGTGAGCTTCCTAGTTGAACAAAATTATACATAAATCCATATTCTGTAAAATATATATTTTTGCATTTGTGGATGATATATATTTCATGATGGATTTCGATTGGCATATATTACTACATTTTAAAGTCTGTGTGTGTGTTTTGTGTGTGTGTGTGTATATATATATTTATATATATATATATATATATATATATAGTCTCCATATTTTTCAAAATATGAAATATTTGTGTCTTATTTAGAGTCCCAAAATTCATTCATGTTCATGTATGTGGATTTATAATAAAATTTTCACAAGATTATTCTCAGAAATATTCATCCACCTGAAGTACATATTTGTTTCCTAGTACTGAAAACTAACTACAGTGATTGGTGCCTTCAAATCCTAATATTTCTACAGTAACTGAACCAGTTTAACATCAATGCATGTAGAATTCTATTGGACGTGTTGTGTATTTTGACGTTCGTTTTTATTCCACACTGGTACATTACTCTTTCTTAAGTTTATGGACATCATAGGACATATATTTCATCAAAAATTTCGCAAATTTATAGGCATTTGTTTCACTTTCAATCGCTTCCTGCTTCAGAACACATGTATTCCTCCAGGTTTCTTGACTGGTCTTTTCATGAGACTTCTTTCCAAACAAATTATTTTCGATTTTCATAATCAATTTGAAGCAAAGTCACACACTTTTCATGATAAACCAAAATCCTCATATTTCCATTAGATGTATAATGGGTTGGAATGAATGATTGTATATTAATATAAGATTTCTTATTTGTTTTCAAATTTATTTCAATCTATTATTTCAAGTTGAAACCAGTTTTATTATTTATTCACAGTATGGTCTATTCATGCATTTCCTCTGTATTCATAGACACAGGGTGCACCTTTTTGTAGCCCCAATACAAATTTATACATCTTCAAAATATTGCTTCCAGAAATGGTGGAAGAAATACTCATGTCACCTGATCTACATATACATTTCATCACAGTAATATTCTAGACACAAAATTCAAAGGTCACACTTATGATTCTACCAAATCCTAAATAGAAAGTGAACATGGATTACTAAAAACATCCATGTCCAGGTTGCCTTATGCTCTCAAATGTCAATCCGATTGGTGACTACATATTTGTTTCTTCCTAAGATTATATGTTCAACCTCAACCCTGTTGAAAATATCTAATCCTATCACTCACTTTATACTTTGCCTGATTTCCTAATGTCTCTATTGATATCTGCATTCCTACATATTTTCCCCACTTCATCATTGTTAGAGACCCTTCACATGTGCTGTTATTGAAATTCACTCTCTAACCAAAACCCTATTGCTAAATAACTTTTGGTCCAAATCCTATACTCATTGTTCTTCCGATACTTACTGACTATCTTCCTGATCCTACTGACTATCTCTGTTTGAGGGGATGTTCTCTTCTACATTCAATCATCCAAGGTACAAGTTCCTATGCCATTGTATATCAATTTATCTGAGATACCTGTGCAGAATGTAATTCAAGCTAAGTAATCCAATCAAGGACCCAATGACTTTCTGGACTTCAAATCTTACCTGGATTTCTGTTTTCATACTTATATTTCACCTATATATTCTTGTAAGTATTGCAGTTACCCAATACCATTATACATCCCGTAGAATGATTCCTAACCCAAATCGAACTGGTTATTAAGCATAACCATACACTGTTCCCTCAATATAACATTACAGAAGAGCTGGAACAGAGTTGGTCTTACAATGCAGGGATGGAGGGGATCTTCCACCTACTAAGAACCTCAATGGTCCATGCAGAAATTATCCCTGGAAAACATGTAGGCAGGTATGAAGGACCTGAGAGAGCAAAGGTCATCTTCCATGGCAAACAGCCTGGTCAGGATGAAGGGTTGTGTCTGAATCAGCCTCTCTCTTCTTAATGTAGAGAAGATGGACCAAACCAAGCCTGTGTGGAGAGCTGTTCCTGGGTGACTATGGTTGATATACCATTCTAACTTGTAAAAATGTCACAGGAATTGGGGCAGCATCCATCTCATGGGACCCTTGGAAGCAACTGTTAGGGCAAAGTAGTTGCCAAGGCAGTGACCTCATTCAGTTCCTGAAAAAAGTGACCTCACCTCACTTCCTTTGTAGTGGAAGTCTCTTAACTTGGGAACCAGGAAGTTAGGTCCCCAGAGCCAGTGCCAGTCCCAGTTGGCACACTTGATTGGATTTACCAAGGACAGAGTCAGTCTTTATTGGTACCAACTGATGTGAGGAAGGCCAAATGCCAGGAAAGCTATGAAGACAGGTGTTTCCTGAGAAAGCAGGTAGTTGTTCTGGCAAAGACACCAAATCTGAGAAAGTACAGGCCATTTCGGGGGAACATGGTATGGCCCACCAGTCAGAGGAAACTCCGGATAATCAAAGACCTACTTCTGGGAAGGAGGTGCTTTGTGGGTGTGGGTGTGAGTTTGTGGTTTTGTCTCATGTTCTGAGAATAGGTAGGGATGGTGGATTGTTTGTTTTTGAGTGGATTGTTTCTAGAAAGTCGTTTGACATAGCGAGGGTTTCTAAAAGTGTATCCCACTGTGTCCGTGGTTGTTGACATTTGAAAAGAGAAGGCATCAATGGAAGTGCCCTGTCTAGTAGAAAGCTACCCAGCATTCATCCTGCGCAATTGATGAATGGACTGCAGCTTGCCTTATGAATGGACAACACCTACTATCTTCCTAAGCTCCAGTTTTCTTCCTGAATTCTGGCCACTCTCCGGAATAGTCTCATGGTTTGGTGTCCAAGATATGTACCGCCTCCAAGCTTTGTTACATGGCCATGTACTGGATAGCTGAAGGCAATGGGAGCATCTCAGAAAACTCAGATATCAGTGTGACCAGTAAAGTCTCAGTGGAGAAACCCTGCTTTCGGCCTTTTGCTAACCTTTTGTTCTGTTGCCCTGAATATCAGGAATTTCTTTGCCTCAGGCAACCCCTTTGTAAAGCCTGAAGAAAACAGTTTTCAAATGAAAATGAATGGGCATCACCTGTGGCTGTTTGCTTAATTGCTTCAAAAGGGATGTGTCTGAATCAGCCCCTTGGCCCTATGTGAGGCTGGGGCTTAGATTCTCGGCACCTGACGGATCTACAGAAAGATCCCATCTCTGAATCCAAAACCAAAATGGCCATAAGAGCAGTCAATGTGGATGAAGTCTCTTGCCTTCCTCTGTAAGTCCTGACCTCTATCAAGTGAGAATAGATATCATTTGGGTCAAATGAGTTTTTCAAAGCCCTGAAAAGGCTAATGCATAGGTGCTTGGATTTTCTCATGACTCCAATTCACAAAAAGAATTTATACTCAACAATCAGTAACAGTCAAAATGGAGAAGCAGAGCAGTATTAAGGGCAGGCCTATTTGATCACTCCTGGTTCACAGGAAGGGTGTCCAGGCCACCCTGACTTTAGGCAATTGAGGGGTAAGTGAGCTTATTTTGGACACTGTCTTGGGCTGCATCCCTCATGAAAACCTGCAGCAAGAGGTTATGATGAGTGTCTCTATGGCAGAAGATGAGGGTCATGTGGGAGTGTTTTGGTTTCAATTGCGGTCATTTGTGTGGCAGTGGAATAGGCCACTAATGAGATTCGCCCTTCTAAACTGAGATCTAGCTCACTCCTTGGGAAAAATTGCCTGTGAGAGTTCTCCAGATCTTTTATTGAAATGAGCTTCCTCACCATTTAATGGTTCCTGAATGAATTGAAACCCACAGTGCTTCCAACTTCATCCTTGAAAAGTGGCTACATAAATACCATGAATTTTTTGCCATTCCAATGACCAGGTGGCACTGGAGAACCTTTGATGTCCTTTTGCTCATCATGAGTGTACCAGATAGTGCCTTGATTGTCTGGGTTTCATGAAAATGGTGTAGAACAGAAATGCCAGTAACTTGTAGCCTACTGAATAGTGGTGTGTGTGCAGGTGGTGTGCAGGTGTGTGATAAAACATCCCTTGTGGGGCCATGTGGATCTGCCATTACTTCCAAAGGGCTTGAGACTGACATGATGCATCCAGCAGAACCTTATATGTCTGAAACCTCTCCATGTAAAGGCATCTTTTTATATGGAGATTTTCAGGGCAATGTTCAGAATCAGGTTGCTATGATCAAGGGGGCAATCTATGTGGGATAGAATCCTGGTTGGTGAATTCTCCTGCAGACCCTGACCCACCATACATGACAGAACTCCCTCCAGCACTGGGTCTCAGTTGAACTCATTTTATTTAGTGAAACAAATACCAAACTCCCAGTGCAGCGGCAAGAAACACCATGAAAAGTGGAGGATGAACAAATGGCTTCACAGTCCACACGGGGAGACACTTAGCCTTCAGTGGCCACAGTTTACCTACAAAGAGTGAATTCAGCACTGCCGCCTCATGTCTTTTGGAAAATAAGAAACCATGTTCTCCAGGTTACATAGATGCAGACACAGCTTTGATGCTTTCACTAGAAATGAAGCTAAAGCTCCTGACAAAAACATATATTTCAAGGATCTTCTAGCTTTCAGAGTCTGTGTTGAAATATCAGCTGTTATCCTGATTGCTTTACCCCTAAATGTAATCTGCTTCCTTTCAATTGTAGCTTTTAAAATTCTCTCTTTATTCTGTACGTTGGGTATCTTCATTATAATGCGTCTAGGTGTGGATCTCTTATGATTTTGCACATTCGGCATCCTGTTGTCTTCTAGGACTTGGGAGTCTGTCTCATTCTTCAAGTCTGGGAAGTTTTCTCGTATTATTTCATTAAATACATTGCTCATTCTTTTGGTTTGGACCTCTATACCTTCCTGTATCCCAATGACTCTTAAGTTTGGTCTCTTTATGTTATCCCATATTTCACGGATGTTCTGTTCATGGTTTCTTAACAGTCTTGCTGAGCTGTCTATGTTCTTTTCAAGTTGAAATACTTTGTCTTCATTGTCTGATGTTCTATCTTCTAAGTGTTCTACTCTGATGGTAGTGTTCTCAATTGAGTTTTTAAGTTGTTTTATTGCTTCCTGCATTTCTAGGATTTCTGTTTGTCATTTTTTACAACTTCTATCTCCCTGTATAATTGATCTTTTGCTTCTTGGATTTGTTTGTGTAATTCATTGTCGAAGTGATCTTTCATTGTCTGATTTTGCTGTCTAATGTCTTCCTTGAGACTCCAGATTATCTGAAGCATGTATATCCTGAGTTTTTTATCTGACATTCCATCTGCTGCAGCTATTACCTCTTCTAAAGTTATGTTGACCTGCATTGCTTGTGGTCCTTTTTTCTTTGTCTTTTCATACGGCTCGCGTTTCTTTCTGCTTGGTGAAACTGTTGTGATTTTGAAATTTTCCCCCTATATATTTATATTGCTCTTGTATATTTGAAAAGTCTTCATTGCAGGTGCGGGGTGTGGCTGTTGTGCTCTTCCAATTGGGGTGATCTATCTACCATGCTGATGGGCCGCTGGGCCTGTTCTCCTGATCGGTCGCAGGTCTGCCTACCCTGCAGGCGCGGGAAGTGGCTCTGCTAAGCCCCTCCTCTAATTGGTGTGACGTGTGTACCACACCCATGGACCCCTGGGGTGTTCTGCCAGTCGGTCTCAGGTCTGCCTACCTTAGAGGCGCGGGCGGCGGCTCTGCTCTGCCCCTACTCCAATTGGGGTTACGTGACTACCATGCCGGCGGGTGGGTGGGCCTGTTCTGCCGTCGGTCGCAGGTCTGCCTACCTTACGGGCATGGGCGATGGATCTGCTCTGCCCCTACTCCAAATGGGGTGAAGTGTCTGCCGCGCTGGCAGGCCGCTGGGCCTCTTCTGCTGGTCGGGTGCAGATTTGTCTACCTTGAGGGCGCGGGTGGTGGCTCTGCTCTGCCGCTACTCCAATTGGGGTGTCGTGACTACGAAGCCGGCAGGTTGCTGGGCCTGTTCCGGGCACCATGGGCAAAGACTCTGCTCTGCGCCTACTCCTATTGGGGTTATGTGACTACCATGCCGGTGGGCCACTTGGATTGTACTAGGTGCTGGAGAAGGCTCTGCTCTGCAATTACTCCAATTGAGGTGACGTGACTACCATGCCTGCTGGTCGCTAGGCCTGTTCTGGGCACCTGTGGTGGCTCTGCTCTGCCTCTATTCCAATTGGAGTGAAGTGAGTATCATGCAGGTGTGTCGCTGGGCCTGTTCCAGGCATGGGCGGCGGCTCTGCTCTGCCCCTCTGGCTTGATGACAAAGTGAGAGAGACTCGAGTGTTTCTGACTCACTTTCTTTACCAGGAGACCAACTGTTTCTGTCACCGCTGGTATTAATGAAGTTATCTCCTTCGCTGCTTTCTGATAACATCAGATCTCTGCCATGTTGGTATCCCATGCAAAAGGCAGCATTTCGTTCCCTTTGCTGGGTGACCAAAGCAATGGGTGAGTCCTGACTTGCCCTCACAAGCCTCGTCTCAATCCTGTTGCCACTGCCTATGAAGGCTCGGTTGATATTTACCTCCACATTATTCAGCAAGACCCGGACCGGGAAGCAGTTTCCACGGGTTCTTGAGCCCTGGGCCAGATCAGTTCAGGGAGGCCAAATTTGGCCGCTCTGGGCTCAGTGTATGTTCTAATAGGAGCAGGCTCCAAGACGCAGTTTCTGCGGGTTCTTTAGCACTGAGCCTGAGTAATTTGTCTGCGAAGCAAAGGTGAATGGAATCCTGAAATTACCTGTTCTATAGCTGAATGAGCTGCGATCAGTCGAAAACAGGGATGGTGACGTCAGCTCTTCAAGATGGTGGACGCTGGCTTCCTCTGTGGTCTGACCGGTATGGAGAACGGAATTGGACCACATCCATCCCCGTCTCAATCCCAGAATTCAGCACTGAGCACAGTAATTGCATAGCGGGCAGGAGCCCATAGAATCCGCACCACTGTATATTTGCGATGCTACTTCGTCTTTTCTCAGTGCGCGCCACACACTCTAGCTGCAGGGCAATTTGCTGAATAAGCAGTATGACCCTCCGTGAGGAAAAATCACTCGCGTTTGAGCCCCCGTAGCTGATCCTCGTGAGATGGATATATGTCCACTAGGTTTTGGAGCACCCCAAATTTGCTGGAAATTCCTAACAAGATAGGTTTTAGCCGTTCTAACTCGTCATTTTCCCGCACAGTGACGCGGTACATGGGGGTAATGCACTCCATTCGCCGCCATCATGTGATCCCCCGAAGTTAGTTTTCAGTAGAAGGAAAAAAATATGTATTTCAGGTGGAGGAATATTTCTGAGAATAATCTTGTGAAAAGTTGATTATAAATCCACATACATGAATATGAATGAATTTAGGGAGGGTATAAAAAGAAAAATATACTAAATATTTTGAAAAATCTGGAGAGTGAATATATATATATATATATATATATATATATATATATATATATATATATACACACAGACACACACACACACAGACATTAAAAAGTAGCATTATGTATGTGAATTGAAATTCACCATGAAATATATATCATCCACAGATCCAAAAATATTCATTTAAATGTACATGAATTCATGTTGTTTAACTAAAAAGCTCACCCATATGTTGAATTTTCAGTTCCAACAGCGTTAAGTAGGAGTGATCTCTTCTCACAATTTGTATCTGCCAAGCCAGCCACCTCACCAAATGTACGACTGATACCAGGTAGAATTCTGTATGTGCTTATAAAAATACATGTGATGAATAGGCTACAGAGAAAGGGAGACAGTTATTCACATATTTGTTAACTTTGAAAACACATGGAGAACTATTTCAATTAAAATTCGCTAGATTTACAACACCTACAATTTATCATACAAAAGGCAAGTCCAATTATACACCATGCCTCATGTGAACCTCTTGTATTTGTATTCTGTTTGGGTTATTATTCTCCATCAAATTAGGATAAGAAGTCAAAGTCTAGTAGGGCATGTGTTAGTGTCAGGGATTCAGTATTTCGAATGGAAAATTGGAAAATGTATCCAATGTGTATGCAAATATGTGCTACACAAAAATCTTCCCACTCTCATTCAGAATAATGCCTTGACATTACCTTCGCCCTACATAAGACACAATTAGAGGAGAACATTTAGAAAATCTGTGAATACATATGTGGAATGGAAAATGCTCAGAAGTTCACAAATTTGGAGTTGGTAGAGGAGTTTCCAAAAGTAAGGGACAGGGTAATCACTCCAAAAACATGAATTTCTGTGAGCCTATCATCTGAAGAAACTGCCTGTGAGGTTGGGCAATGAAATATATGCTGTTGTCAGAAGCATTAGCTTCATATGTAGTGAGACCATCAAATCTGGTTCTGCATCTATGTGACCTGGATGACATGGTTTCTTATTTTCCAATAAACATGAGGCAGCAGTGCTGAATTTTCTATTTGTAGGTATACTGTGGCCACTGGATTCTAGGTGTCTCCCCGTGTGGACTGTAAATTCATTTGGTCATCCTCCACTTTCGTGGTGTTTCTTGCTGCTGCACTGGGAGTTTGGTATTTGCTTCATTAAATACAAGGGTTCACCTGGGACACAGTGCTGAAGTGAGTTCTGTCAAGTGTGGTGTGTCGAGTTCTGCAGGAGAATGCACCAACCAGGCTTCTATCCCACATAACTTGCCCTATTGACCATAGCATCCTGATTCTGAACATTGCCCTGAAACCTCTCCATATAACAATATGCTTTTACATATAAGGTTCTACTGACTGCAAAATGTCAGTCACAATCCATTTGGAAGCCAATGGCAGATCCACATGCCCCCACCACAGATGTTTTATCAAACACCTGCCAACCACTGCTCTAGAACAACTACTCAGCAAGATCCAACTTACTGGAATCTCTGTTCTACACCATTTTCATAAAACCCAGTCAATCAAGGCACTGTCCTGTATACTCATGATCAGCAAGAGGACATCCAAATGTTCTCCAGTGCTACCCGGTCATGGGAATTTCAAAAATTTCATGATATTGATATAGCCAATTTTCAAGGATGAAGTTGGAGGCACTGTGGATTTCAATTCACTCAGAAACCATTAAATGAAAACTCTGGAGAATTCTTACAGGCAAGGCTTCCAAAAGTGGCCAAAAGTCAGATTAAGCCAGGCCCATTGAGGTCTACAAAGTATGGTCCATGTGTGTTTTGACTCTCAAATATGGCTGCCAAGTCTTTAAGAATAATATCATGTGTTATCCTGGCTGAGATTCCCTGTGCTCTGTGGAAAGTCAACTAGGGCCTAGATGTCACTTTCCAAGGGCAACTCTCATGCATGGCCATCTAAAATTCCAACACAATTCCTGGCAATAATTCTCTGAGATCAGTAAAAGAACTCAGTCTCTAAGGGGAATCACACCAAAGTGCAAGCCTAGGTGGACCCAGTGATCTCTTCCAACCGCCAGACAAATGTCCACAATTAAAACCAAAACACTCTCACATGGCCCTCATCTTCTTCCATATAGACACTCATTATATCCTCTGGCTGGAGGTTTCCATAAGGGACGCAGCCCACGACAGTGTCCAAAATAAGCTCCTTGCACCGCATTTGCCTAAAGTAAGGGTGGCCTGGACTCTCTTCCTGTGAACCAGGAGTGATCAAATAGGCATACCTTTAATATTGCTTGGCTTCTCCAACTTGAGGCCTTCTAGCTTTGGGGTTTAGATTCTTTAAGTGAATTGGAGTCATGATAATCAAGCACCTATGGCCTAGCCTCTGCAGGGCTTTGAAGAACTAATTTGACCCAAAGAATCCCTATTCTCACTTGATGGATATCTGGAACCTACCAGAGGAAGGCAAGAGAGTTCATCAACAATATCTGATCTTTTTGCCATTTTGGTTTTGGATGCACGCATGGGATCTATCTTTAGATCCATCAGGTGATGAGAATCTAAGCCACAGCCTCACACAGGGCCAACAGGCTGATTCAGACATATCCCAATCCTAAGCAATTAAGCAAAGAGCCACAGGTGATGCCCATTCATTTCCATTTGAAAACTGTTTTCTTCAGGGTTCACAAAGTGGTGGCTTGAGGCAAAAAACTTCCTGACATTCAACAGAACAATAGTTAAGCAAAAGGACCAAAGCAGGGTTTCTCCACTGAGACTTTCCTGGTCAACAGATATCTGAGATTTCTGAGATGCTAGCCATTTCCTTCAGCTATCCAGTACATAGCCATGTCACAGATCTTGGAGGTGGTACAAATCTTGGACACAAAACCATGATACTATTCTGGAGAGTGGGCTGAATTGAGAGAGAAAACAGGAAATTAGGAAGCTTGTAGGTGTTGCCCATCCATAAGGCAAGCCAGAGTCCACTCATGAATTGGGCAGGATGAATGCTGGGAAGCTTTCTACTAGACAGGACACATCCATTGATGCATTGTCTTTTCTAATGTCTACAACAATGGACTCAGTGGGATACACACACATAGAAACACTCACCTTGTCAAAGGACTTAATAGAAATATTCCACACCATACCAAACAAACCGCCTTTCCTACCTATTCTCAGAAAATGATCCACTACCTGATTTCTCAGGGAAAGCCCCTCTTCAGAGGTTTCCTGGCATTTGGACATCCTCACATCTGTAGGTACCAAGAAAGACTGACTCTGTCCTTGGTAATTCCAAACATGTGAGACCACTGGGACTAGAACAGGGACTGTCTCTGGGTGCCTGGCTTCCTGGATCCCAAGTTCAGAGAGTTCCCTCACCGAGGAAGTGAGGTGAGATCACTTTCTTCAGGATCTGAATGATGTCACTGCCTTGGCAACCACTTTGTTGCTTCCAAAAGTACCATGAGGTGGAGGCTGCCCCGATTTTCATGTGGCACTTTCTCTAGTTAGAATGTTATATCAACCATAAGCACCCGGGAACAGCTTCCACACAGGACTGGTTTGGTCCATGTTCTATACATTAAGAAGAGAGAGAATGATTCAGACACAACCCTTCATCCTGACCAGGATGATTGCCATGGAAGTTGACTTTTGCTTTCTGAGGTACTTCATAGCTGCCTTCATCTTCACCAGGGATTATTTCTGCATGAACATTTGAGTTTCTCAGCAGGTGAAGATCCCCTAGATTCCTGTAGTTTAATACCCACACTGTTCCTGCTCTCCTGCAAAGTTAGTGTATGGTTAGGGTTAATAATATTTTCGATTTGGGTTAGGAATCATTCTGCAGGATGAATAATGGGATTGGGAACCTGTGATATTTATAAGAATATATAGGTGAAATATATGTATAAAAACGGGAATCTAAGAAAGATTTGAAGCCCAGAAGGGCATTGGGCCCTTGGTTTGGATACTTAGTGTTGAATAATGTTCTGTACAATTGTCTCAGTTAAATCGAAATACAATGGCATAGGACCTTGTACCTTGGATGATTGAATGTAGAAGAGAACATCCAGTCAAAAAGGGATAGTTGGTAGGATTAGGAAGATAGTCAGTAGGTTTAGGAAGAAGAGTGAGTATATGATTTGGAAAAAAAAGCTTCTTTAGCAATAGGGTTTCGTTTAGAGAGTGAATGTAAATGTCAGCACATGTGAAGAGTAAGCCAAAATGATGAACTGGGGAAAATATGTAGGAAAGCAGGTGTCAATAGAGACATTACTAAATCAGGCAAAGTATAAAGTGAGGGATAGGATTAGACATTTTCAACAGGCTTGAGTTTGAATATATAATCATAGGAAAAAACAAATATGTCATCATGAATGGGAATGACATTTGAGAGCATTAGGCAACCTGGACATGGATGCTATTAGTTATCAACATTCACTTTCCTTTTAGGCTTTGGTACAATCATAAGTGTGATATTTTATTTTTTTGTTGTTCAGAATATTACTGTGATAAAATGTATATGTAGATCAGGTGACATGAGTATTTCTTTCACCATTTCTGGGAGCAATAATTTGAAGACGCATACATTAGTATTAGGGGCACAAAGAGGTGTAACCTCTGTCTATGAATATAGAGATAATGCATGAATAGACCATACTATGAATAAATAACATAACTGATTCCACTTTAAATAATGGATTGAATTGACATGTGAAAATATATAAGAAATCTTATATTGATATACAATCATTCATTCCAACCAGTTATATATCTAATGGTAATATTAGGATTATGATTTATGATGAATGGTGTTTGAGTTTTGCTTTATAAGTGATGATGTTAAACGAAAGTAATGTGTTTGGAAAGAAGTCTCATGAAAAGACCAGTCAAGAAACATGGAGGAATGCATGTGTTCTGAATCAGGAAGTGATTGATCGTGAAACAAATGCCTATAAATTTTCTAATTTGTGACTGAAATATATATCCTATGATGTGGATAAACTGAACACATAGTAACGTACAAGTGTTGAATAAAAATGAAAGTCAAAATACACATCATGTCCCCTAGGAATCTACTTGCATTGATTTTAAACTGGCTAAGTAAATGTAGAAATAATAGGGTTTGTATGCACCATTCACTGAATTTAGTTTTCAGTACTAGGAAACAATATGTATTGCAGGTGGATGATTATTATGAGAATAATCTTGTGGAAAGTTGATTATAAATCCACAGATATGAATATGAATGAATTTAGGGAGTGTATAATAAGACACATATATTTCATATTTTGAAAAATCTGAAGAGTGTGTATATATATAAATATATATATATATATATATATATATATATATATATATATATATATATATATATATATATACAAACACGCACATGCACAGATATTAAAAAGTAGCAATACAGGAGATCCATTATGAAGGCAGGCATGGAGAAATCAAGTCTCTGATCTCTTCAGCTGCACGGGCATAGGAAGTCATAAACTGTCTAAATGCTGTTTGCTCAGAATCACTAGGCAATGTTGACCTGTTGTGAATCTGGGGCGAACAGTCTGGGCCCCTCAGAACACACACAGAGCCCGGATTGGCTGCATTCAAGCTTAGATTCGTCTGGTTTTTGTGACTCAGCACTAACATTCCCGCTGAAATAACTGGTTGGGCTTTCTGAATTGACAGAGTTAAAAGACAACTGAGCCTTCATAGGCAGTGGCCACAGGATTGAAATGGGGCTTGGGAGAGATAGTCAGGACCCACCCATTGCATTGGTCACCCAGCAAAGGGAACGAACGGTCACCATTTTAATGGGATACCACCATGACATAGAACTGACATTACAGGCGGAGGAGATAACTTCATTGAAACCAACGCGACAAGTGTGTAATCCCATTGCCATCTCTCTCAACACCACGGGGAAACCTCAAGGGCCCCTCCCAGCTCTCCCAGGAGCACGATAGCCAGACCTAGGGAAACAGGATTGGCTCGGGACTTGCGGCGTGGAATTCCCGGCTACCACTCCCACCAGTGCTGACAATTGAGGTCTCTTACACCACCTACCAGGGGCATGGCTCCCGGAAGACAGGAAAATTCGCTGGCGGTTCTCAGGACAAAGCTCTACAAACTTAGGGTCTGAGGGAGGCAAACAGGGAGAGTGTGCCCAGGCGTTCATTAAAACAGGGCTACCAGGAGCAGAGGCCTGGTGTGTAACCAGTATTGTGATGAGCGTCAAAGGTGAGCGGGGCCTGGCTTGAGGAAGCACAAGAGAAGGCCCTAGGCACTCAGGATTGGAGACCCGCCGAGTCTGGGAGGAAGAGCTGCTGCACAGTGATTTGTTCCCACTTATTTAGAGGAGAAGCTTGGCCCAGTGCACACAGCTCCACCTACTGGAAGAGAAGTTAATTGAACTCTAGTACTGCATGTATTATTATTATTATATTATTTGTATGTTTTTCTTTTTCTTTCATTTTCATTTTTGTTGTTGTTCTTTAACTTTTTTAATGCTTTTTATTTTTTTAATTTTTTATTTCATTATTATTATTATTATTTTAAATTTTAATTTTCATTTTTTAATTATCATTATTACTTAAAATTTTCTTTCTTTATTTTCTATTTTTTTCTTTTGTCTTTTCATTTCTTTTCAATTTTATTATACCCCTTCCTTGAATTCTACCTGGATACTCTCATTCTCTTTAGTGACTTCTTCCCTTCCCTTCTAATATCTTTCCTTCCAAGCATCAAATAAATTTATAAGAGTAAGCAGTAACTCAGTAGTCAAACAGAACAAGAAGTAACATGAGCAGCATAAAAATGCAAGAAAGAAAAAAAGTACAAACAATGAAGGACAGCCTAAATATTCAAGAGCATCTGGAGTCATCAGAAAAATGGTCATATAAAGAACTCAAGGAATACCTTAGACAGATGTAATGGAACATTAAAGAGGATACGAGACAACAAAAACAAACAGTGAAAGAACGCATTGAAAATGAATTACATAAACAGATAAAATAAGAAATTAAGCATCTTTATCAGGAGATAGAGATTATTAGAAAAATCAAACAATAATTCTAGAAATGAAGGAAATGATAAACCAAATTAAAAACTCAATTGAGAGTATCACTAACAGAGTGGAGCAAGTAGAAGACAGAATGTCAGATAATGAAGACAAAATATATCATCTTGAAAAAACTCTATCCAAGAAAGAAATGCTGTAAAAAATTATGAGAAAACATCCAAGAGATATGGGATAACATTAAAAAAACAAACTTATGAGTCATCCCGAAAGAGGAAGGTACAGAGATTCAAACCAAGGGAATGAGTAACCTGCTGAATGAAATAATTAGAGAAAACTTTCCAAAAATAAAAATGGAAACAGATAAACAAATTGTAGATGCTTACAGAACACTGAGCACACAAAATCACAGTAGACCAATGCCAAGACACATTGTTATGAAGATATCCAATATACAAAACAAAGAGAAAATATTAAAACCTACCAGAGAAAGGAGGCAGATTACAATCAGGGGTAAAACAAAAAGGTTAACAATGTTGTTTTTTTTTATCACAGATGCTGGAAGTGAGAAGATCCTGGAACAACGTACTTCAAACACTGAAAGACAATGGATGCCAACCAAGAATTATGTATCCAGCAAAATTAAGCTTAATGTAAGACAACAAAATAAAAATATTTCATGATAAACAAAAGCTAAAAGAATTTGCAGCCAGAAAACCAGCATTGGAAAGCATCTTGAGCAAAACACTACACGAGGAAGAAATGAAAATCAACAATGTAAACCATCAGTGGGAAGTGCCTCAGTAATGACAGAGGGCGGGAAAAGCTAATCATGGAGAAACAAACTAATTTAAAAAAAAGATATAAGCAAATATGGGTGGCAGCACAAACCATATATTAATAGTAACTCTAAACGTTAATGGCTTAAACTCTCCAATAAAGTGACATAGGCTTGTAACTTGAATTAAAAAAAACAAATCCAACAATAAATTGCCTCCAGGGGACACATCTGAATGGAAAAGACATACACAAGCTGAAGGTGAAAGATTGGGAAAATTTATACCATGCACACAGTCCTCGTAACCAAGCAGGGGTGGCCATCCTCCTATAGAATAAAATCGACCTCAAGACTAATTTAATCAAAAGGGATAAGGAAGGACATTATATACTGTTAAAAGAAACCATTCACTGACAAGACATAACAATTATCAATATTCACGCAGCAAATAATGGTGCTGCGACGTTCATTAAACAAATTCTCCTCAAGTTCAAGAATCAAATAGACCACAGTACAATAATTATGGGTGACTTCAACTCACGTCTCTCACCATTGGACAGATCCTCCAAACAAAAGTTGAATAAAGAAACTATAGAACTCAATATCACAATCAATACCCTAGACTTAAGTGACATATATAGAATATATCAACCATCATCAAGTGGATATACTTTTTTCTCAGCAGCACAGGGATCTTTCTCAAAAATAGACCATATGTTTTGCCATAGGGCAACCCTCAGTAAATATAAAGGGGAGGAGATAATACCATGAATTTTTTGTGATCATAATGGAATGAACCTGGAAACCAATGATAAAAGAAAAAAGAAAAAATCATACATTACATGCAAAATGAACAATATGTTACTGAATGATCAATGGGTTACAGAAGACATAAAGGAGGAAATCAAAAAATTCTTAGAGATAAATGAAAATACAGACACAACATATCAGATTCTATGGGACAAAATGAAAGAAGTTTTAAGAGGTAAATTCATCTCCTGGAGGTCATTCCTCAAAAAAAGAAAGAAAAAAAAACAACAAATAAATGAGCTCACACTTTATCTCAAAGCCCTAGAAAAGGAAGAGCAAAACAACAGCAAATGTAGCAGAAGGCAAGAAATAATTAAAATCAGAGCGAAATTGAAACAAAAGAAACTATTGAAAAAATTAACAAAACTAAAAGTTGGTTCTTCAAAAAGATAAATAAGATCGACAGACCCGTAGTCATGCTAATGAAGAGAAGAAGAGAGAGAACTCAAATTACTAACATACGGGATGAAAAAGGCAATATCACAACAGATGCAACATAAATACAGAAGAAAATTAGAAATTATTTGGAAACCTGTATTCCAATAAAATAAAAAATAGTGAAGACATTGATAAATTTCTTAAGTCATATGATTTGCCCACACTGAGTCATAAGGGAACACACAATTTAAACAGACCAATATCAATGGATGAAGTAGAAGAAGCAATCAAAAGACTACCAACCAAGAAAAGCCCAGGACCGGATGGGTATACAGCAGAGTTTTACAAAACCTTTAAAGAAGAATTAATACCATTACTTTTCAAGTTATTCAGGAAATAGAAAAACTGGGAGCTCTGCCAAATTCGTTCTATGAGGACAACATCACCCTGATTCTGAAACCAGACAAAGACACCTCAAAGAATGAAAACTACAGACAAATATCTCTGATGAACCTAGATGCAAAAATCCTCATTAAAATTCTGGCGAATTGGATACAAAGGCACATCAAAAAAATTGTGCACCATGATCAACTAGGATTCATCCCTGGGATGCAAGGCTGGTTCAATATATGGAAATTAATAAATGTTATTCACAACATCATTGGACTTAAAGATAAGAACCATATGATCATCTCGATAGACGCAGAAAAAACATTCAACAAAGTAGAGCATTCCTTTATGTTCAAAACATTTTAAAAACTAGGGATAACAGGAACTTACCTCGACATTGTAAAAGCTATCTATGTTAAGTCTCAGGTTAGCATCATTCTGAATGGAGAAAAATTGAAGGCATTCCCTTTAAAATCTGGAACAAGACAGGGATGTCCTCTATCACCACTTCTATTCAATATAGTTCTCGAAAAACTGGCCAGAGCAATTAGAGAGATGAAAGACATTAAAGGCATAAAAATAGGAAAAGAAGAACTTAACTTATCACTATTTGCAGATGACATGATTCTATACATAGAAGACCCAAAAGGGTCTACAGAAAAAACTACTAGAACTAATAAATGAATGCAGCAATGTGGCAGGATAGAAAATCAACATGCATAAATCGAAGGCATTTCTGTATATTAGCGACAAAACTTCTGAAACAAAAATGAGTCAAAACACTGCATTCCCAATTTCCTCAAAATAATTAAATACTTGGGAATCAACCTAACAAAAGAGGTGAAAGATTTATATAATGCAAACTACAGAACCCTAAAAAGAGAAATAGAATAAGATCTTAGAAGATGGAAAAATATACCCCGTTCATGGATAGGAAGAACTAACATCATCAATATGGCTATATTACCAAAAGTTCTCTACAGGTTTAATGCAATGCCAATCAAAATCCCAAAGGAATTTTTTGTAGAAATAGATAAAGCAATTATGAAATTCAAATGGAAAAATAAAAGACCCAGAATAGCAAAAGCAATTCTAAGCAGGAAGTGTGAATCAGGCAGTATAGCAATACCAGATTTCAAACTATATTACAGAGCAATTATAATAAAAACAGCATGGTACTGGTACCAAAACAGGCGGGTGGACCAATGGTACAGAATGGAGGACACAGCGACTAATCCAAAAAGCTACAACTATCTTATATTTGATAAAAGAGCTAATGGCCTGCAATGGAGGAAGGATGGCATCTTCATCAAATGGTGTTGGGTAAACTGTAAATCCATATGCAACAAAATGAAACTGAATCCCCTCCTCTCGCCCTGCACAAAAATTAACTCAAAGTGGATCAAGGAGCTAGATTCAAATCAGAGTCTCTGCGTCTGATAGAAGAAAAAGTTGGCTCAGATCTACATATTGTGTGGTCAGGCTCCAAATTCCTTAATAGGACACCCATAGAACAAGAGTTAATAACAAGAATCAAGAAATGGGACTTACTTAAACTGAATTTTTTTTTCTCAGAAAGAGAAACAATAAGAGAGGTAAATATGGAGCCTACATCATGGGAACAAATTTTTAGTCCTCACCTTTCACATGGAGCCCTAATATCTAGAGTATACAAAGTATACAAAGAACTCAGAAAATTAGACAATAATATAACCAATAACCCAATGGGCCAAGGACCTGAACAGAAACTTCTCAGAGGAGGACATAGAATCAATTAACAAGTACATGAAAAAATGCTCTCCATTTCTAGCAGTAAGAGAAACGCAAATAAAAACCACCCTAAAATACCATCTCAATCCAGTGAGATTGGCAGCCATAATGAAGTCAAACAACAACAAGTGCTGGCGAGGATGTGAGGAAAAGGGTAGTCTTGTACATTGCTCGTGGGACTGAAACTGGTGCAGCCAATTTGGAAAGGAGTATGGAGTCTCCTGTGAAAGCTTGGAATGGAAGCACCATTTGACCCAGCTATTGCCCTTCTTGGACTATTCCCTGAAGACCTTAAAAGAGCGTACTACAGTGATACTGCCACATCGATTTTCATAGCAGCACAATTCACAATTGCTACACTGTGGAACCAACCCAGATGCCCTTCAATAGATGAATGGATAAAAAAAAATGTGACCTTTGTATACTATGGAGGATTACGCAGCACTAAAATATGACAAAATCATGGAATTTGCAGGGAAATGCATGGCAATAGAGAAGATCATGCTTAGTGAAGCTAGCCAATCCCTAAAAAACAAATACCAAATATCTTCTTTGATATAATGAGAGCAACTAAGAACAGAGCAGGGAGGAAGAGCATGAAGAAAAGATTAACATTAAGCAGAAACATGAGGTGGGAGGGAAAGGGAGAGAAGAGGGAAATTGCATGGTAATGGAGAGAGACCCTTATTGTTACACAAAATTACATATAAGAGGTTGTGGGAAAATAAACAACGAGAGAAATGAATTAGAGTAGGTATGGTAGAGAGAAAAGATGGGAAGAGAAGGGAGGGGATATAGTAGAGTATAGGAAAGGTAGCAGAATACAACATTAACTAATAGGGCATTATGTAAAAATATGGATGTTTAACTGATGTGATTCTGCAATCTGTATTTGGAGTAAAAATGGGAGTTCATAACCCACTTGAATCTAATGTATGAAATATGATATGTCAAGAGCTTTGTAATGTTTTGAGCAACCAATAAAAAAAGTAGTGATATATATGCCAATAGAAATTTATCATGAAATATATATAATCAACAGACTGAAAAATATTAATTTTTCTGAACATGAAATTATGAATAATGTTATTCAACTAGGAAGCTCACCCATAGGTTGAATTTTCAGTTCCAACAGCGTTTAGGAGGAGTGATCTCTTCTCTCAATTTGCATCTGCAAATTCAGCCACCTCACAAGTGTATACGAGTGATATCAGGTAGGATTCTATATGTGCATATAAAAATACATGTGCTGAATAGGCTACAGAGAAAGGGAGACAGGGATTCATATATTTGTTAATTTTAAAAACACATGTAGAACTATTTCAACAAAAAATTGACTAGATTTATAACTCCTACAAAATATAATGCAAAAGGCAATTCCAACTATACACCATGCCTCCTCTGAACTGCTTGTATTTCTATTCTTTTTGGGTTATTTTTCACCATCATATTAGGATCATAATTCAGAGTCTAGTAGGGTATGGGTTAGTGTCAGGGATTCAGTATTTCAAAATAAAAATTGAAAAATGAATCCAGTGTGTGTGTAAATATGTGCTACACAAAAATCTTCCCACTCACATCCAGAACAATGCCTTGACATTACCTTCACCCAAGTAAGACACAATTATAGTAGAAAAGTGTGAAAATCTATGAATACATATATTTAATGGAATATGCTCGGGAGTTCACAACCTTGGAGGTGGTAGAGGCGTTTCCAAAAGTAAAGGACAGGGTAAACACTCCACAAACAAAGAGCTCTGCTGGCCTAAGACTTCTTGGAATACGGCTTCTGAGGTTGGGCACTTGAAATATATGTTGTTGTCATGAGCTTTGGCTTCCTTTGTCGTGAGACCATAAAAGCTGGGTCTGCATCTATGTGACCTGGAAGACATGATTTCTTATATTTCAATGAACATGAGGAAGCAGTGCTCAATTTTCTCTTTGTAGGTAAACTGTGTCCACTGGAGGCTAAATGTCTCCCGGTGGGGACAGTGAAGACATTTGATCATCCTCCAATTTTCGTGGTGTTTCTTGCTGCTACACTGGGAATTTGGTACTTGCTTCACACAATATAAGAAGTTCATCTGGGATACAGTGCTGGAGGGTGTTCTGTCACGTGGGGTGGGTTAGCGTCTGCAGGAGAATGTACCAACCAGGCTTCTATCCCACATAGCTTGTCCCAATAACCATAGCAACCTGATTATGAACATTGCCCTGAAACCTCTCCATATAACAAGATGCCTTTACATACAAGGGAATGGGGGCTGCGCCATATCAGTCACAAGCCATTTGTAAGCCGATAGCCAATCCACATGGCCCCACCATGATGTTTCATCACACACCTCCCCACCACTGCTCTAGGCCCACTACTCAGCAGGCTCCAAATTCCTGGCATCTCGTATTCTACACCATTTTCATGAAACCCAGTCAAACAAGGCACTTTCTCTTATACACATGATCAGCAACAGGACATCCAACGTTTCTGCAGTGCCACCTGGTCATGGGAATTTCCAAAATTTTATGGTATTTATCTAGCAAGTTTTCAAGGATGAAGTTAGAGGCACTGTGGGTTTCAATTCATTCAGGAACCGTTAAGTGTTGAGAAAGCTCATTTCAATGAATGCTCTGGAGAACTCTAAAGTCAAGGCTTCTCAAAGAGTTGCCAACAGGTCACATGAAGCCAGGCCAATTGACGTCTACAATGTGAGGTCCATGTGTGTTTTGACTCTCAACTATGGCTACCAAGTCTTTCAGAATAAAATCATGTGATATTCTGGCTGAGATTCCCAGGCCTCTGTGGAAAGCCACCCTGGGCCTAGATCTCAGTTTCCAAGAGTGAGTCTCATGCGTGGCCTCCTAAAATCCCAACACAATTCATGGCAATACTTCTCTGAGGTCAGTTCCAGAACTCAGTCTCTAAGGGTAAATCATACCAGAGTTCAAGCCCAGGTGGACCCAGTCATCCCTTTCAACTGCCACAAAAATGACCAAAATTAAAATGAAATCACTCCCACAGGGCCATAATCTTCTTCCTTGTAGACACTCATCATAACCTCTAGCTGGAGGTTTCAATGAGCACAAGGTAGTGTCCAAAATAAGCTCACTTGCCCCTCATTTGCCTAAAAACATGGTGGCCTGAACACTATTCCTGTGAACCAGGAGTGATCAAATATTGCTGCTGTTAAAGTGTTCCGCTTCTCCAATTTGAGGCCTACTGGCTGAAGCCTATAAATTCTTGATGTGATTTGGAGTCATGAGAAAACCCAAGCACATATGGGCTAGCCTCTGCAGGGATTTCAAAGACTCATTTGACCCAAAGGATCCCTATTCTCACTTGATGGAGGTCAGGAACATAAAACAAGAAGGCAAAAATATTCATCCACAATGACTTCTCTTTTTGTCATTTTGGTTTTGAAATCACATGGGATCTTTCTTTAGATCCATCAGGTGCTGAGAATCTAAGCCACAACCTCACTCAAGGACAAGAGGCTGAATCAGACACATTCCATTCCAAAGTAATTAAGCAAAGAGCCACAGGTGATGTCCATTCATTTCCATATGAAAACAGTCTTCTTAAGGCTACACAACAGGGTGGCCTGAGGCAAAGACTTTCCTGACATTCAGGGTAATAGAAACAGAAGTAAGCAAATGGCCCAAAGAAGGGTTTTTCCACTGAGACTTTACTGGTCACACTGATATCTGATTTTTCTGAGATGCTCCCATTCCCTTAAGCTATCCAGTACATGGCCATGTCACAGAGCCTTGTGGTGTTACATATCTGGGACTCAAAACCATGAGCCTATTCTGGAGAGTGTCTGGAAAACACGAAGAAAACAGGAACTTAAGAAGATAGTAGATGTTGCCCATCCATAAGGCAAGCTGCAGTCCATTCATCAATTGGGCAGTAAGAATGCGGGGAAGCTTTCAACTAGAGACAACACATCCATTGATGCATTGTCTTTTCTAATGTCTACAACAACGGATACAGTGGAATACACAGACATAGAAACACTCACCATGTCAAACGACTTACTAGAAATAGTCCACTCCAAACCAAACAAACCACCTTTCCTAGCTATTCTCAGAACATCAGAAAAAAACACAAACTCACACCTACAATGGCAAAGGCAATTCTTTCCCCCAAGTAGGTCTGTGATTATCCGGAGTGTCTTCTGACTGGTGGGCCATATTATGTTCCCCAAAAATGTCCTGTCCTGTTTCAGTTCTGGTCTCCTTGGCCAATTCTGTGACATTGTCAGGAGCCAGTGGTTCGCCACTACCTACTTTCTCAGGAAAGGCCCCTCTTCAGAGCTCTGCTGGAATTTGGCCATCCTCACATCAGTAGGTACCAAGAAAGACTGACTATGTCTTTGGGAAAAGCAAACAAGTTAGCCCACTGGGACTCAGAGTGAGACTGACTCTGGGTGCCTGGCTTCCTGGATCCCAAGTTCAGAGAATTACATCACCAAGGAAGTGAAGTGAGGTCACTTCTTTCAGGAACTGAATATGGTCACTGCCTCGGTAACCACTTTGTCCTAACAGTTGCTTCCAAGGTTCCCATGAGATGGAGGCTGCCCCAACATCCTGTGACACATTCAGAAGTTAGAATGGTATATCAACCATAGGCGCCCAGGAACAGCTCTCCACACAGGTCTGGATTGGTCCATCTTCTCTACTTTAAGAAGACAGAGGCTGATTCAGACACATCAATTCACCCTGACCAGGTTGTTTGCCATGGAAGATGACTATTGCTCTCTCAGGTCCTACATAGCTGCCTATATATTCTCCAAGGATCATTTCTCCATGGATCTTTTAGGTTCTCAGCAGGTGGAAGATCATCTACATTCCTATATTGTAAGACCCACTCTGTCCCTGCTCTTCTGTACGTTATATTGAAGGAACAGTGTATAGTTAAGGTTAATAATAGGTTTGATTTGGGTTACGAATCATTCTGCGGGATGAATAATGGCATTGGCAACCTGTGATATTTATAAGAGTATATATGTGAAATATAACTATGAAAGCAGAAATCTAGGTAAGATTTGAAGTCCAGAAGTGCACTGGGGACTTGAGTGGGATACTTAGCTTTGAGTTATGTGCTGCACAGATGTCTCAAATAAATCAATATACACTGGCATCGGACCTTGTACTTTGGATGATTGAATGTTGAAAAGAACATCCAGTCAAAAAGCGATAGTCGGTAGGATTAGGAAGGTAGTCTGTAGGTTTAGAAAGAAGAGTGAGTATAGGATTTGGACCAAAAGTTCTTTAGCAATAGGGTTTCGGGTAGAGAGTGTATGTAAATGTCAGTACATGTGAAGAGTCAGTCACAATGATGAACTGGGGAAATCATGTAGGAAAGCAGATATCAATAGAGACATTAGGAAATCAAGCAAAGTATAAATTGTGTGATAGGGTTAGACATTTTCAACAGGTTTGAGGTTGAATAGATAATCTTAGGAAGAAACAAATATGTAGTCACCAATAGGATTGATATTTGAGAGCATTAGGCAACCTGGACATGGATGTTTTTAGTAATCCATGCTCACTTTCTATTTAGGCTTTGGTACAATTGTAAGTGTGACCTTTGCTTTTGGTGTCCAGAATATTTCTGTGATAAAATGTGTATGTAGATCAGGTGACAGGAGTATTTCTTCCACCATTTCTTGGAGCAATATTTTGAAGACTTATAAATTAGTATAGTCGTACAAAGATGTGTACCCTGTTTCTATGAATATACACATAATGCATGAATAGACCATACTGTGAATAAATAATATAACTGGATCCACTTTAAATAATGGATTGAATAGATATCTGAAAATATATAAGAAATGTTATATTGATATCCAATCATTCATTCCAACCAGTTATATATCTAATGATCATTTTAGGGTTATGGTTTATCATGAAGGGTTTGTGAGTTTTGTTTCAAAATTGATTATGGAAATCGAAAAAACATGTATTTGGAAAAAAAAGTCTCATGAATAGACCACTGAAGAAACGTAGAGAAATTCATGTGTTCTGGAGCAGGAAGTGATTGAAAGTGAAACAAATGCCTATAAATTTGTTAACTAGTGAATAAAATATATATTCTATGATGTACATAAACTGAAGGAATAGTAATGTACCAGTGTGGAATAAAAATTAACGTCAAAATACACATCATGTTCCATAGTAACCTACATGCATTGATGTTAAACTGGGTCAGTTAATGTAGACATATTAGGATTTGTATGCACCTTTCACTGAAGTTAGTTTTCAGTACTAGGAAACAAATATGTATTTCGGGTGGATGAATATTTCTAAGAATAATCTTGTGAAAAGTTGATTATTAATCCACATACATGAAAATGAATGAATTTAGGGATTGTATATAAGACACATATATTTCATATTTTTAAAAATCTGGAGAATATATATATATATATATACACACACACACACACACACACACACACACACACACGAACAGAGACATTAATAAGTAGCAATATATATGCCAATCGAAATTCATCATGAAATATATATCATAAAGATGCAAAAACATTCATTTTACTGAACATGGGTTTATGTATAATGTTGTTCTCCTGGGAAGCTCACCCATAGGTTGAATTTTCAGTTCCAACAGGGTTTAGGAGGAGTGGTCACTTCTCACACTTTGTATCTGCTAAGTCATGTAACTCACAAGAATGTACGTGTGATATCACGCAGGATTCTATTTGTGCATATAAAAATACATGTGCTGAATAGGCTCCAGAGAATGGGAGACAGTAATTCACATATTTGTTAACTTTGAAAACACATGGAGAACTATTCCAATTAAAAATTGACTAAATTTATAACACCTACCCTTTATCATGCAAATGGCAAGTCGAACTCTGAACTGCATGTACTTATGTACTGTTTGGGTTATTTTTCTCCATCATATTAGGATTAGTAGTCAGAGTCTAGTAGAATATGGGTTAGTGTCAGGGATTCAGAATTTCGAATGGAAAATAGGAAAATTAATCCAATGTGTATGCAAATATGTGCTACAACAAATCTTCCCAGTCTCATCCAGGACCATGCCTTGACATTACCTTCGCCCCAAGTAAGACACAATTAGAGGAGAAGAGTTACAAAATCTGTGATTACATTTTTGGAATGGAAAATGCTCAAGAGTGCACAAACTTGGAGGTGGAATAGGAGTTTCCAAAAATAAGGACAGGGTACACACTCCACAAACATGGAGCTCTGCTTGCCTAAAACTTTTTGAGAAACTGCCACTGAGGTTGGGCACTGAAATATAGGTTGTTGTCACGAGTTAAGCTTCCTTTGTAGTGAGACCCTCAAAGCTGGGTCTGCATCTATGTGACCAGGAGGACAAAGTTTCTTATTTTACAATGAACACGAGGCAGCAGTGCTGAATTCTCTCTTTGTAGGTAAACTGTGGCCACTGGGGCTTAGTGTCTCCAAGTGTGGACTGTGAAGCCATATGGTCATCCTCCATTTCGTGGTGTTTCTTCCTGCTGCACTGGGAGTTTGGTATTTGCTTCACGAAATACAAGGAGTTCAACTGCAACAAAGTGCAAGAGGGAGTTCTGTCACGTGTGGTGGATCAGGGTCTGCAGGATGATACAAGAACCAGGCTTCTATCCCACATAGCTTGACCCCTTGACCATAGCAACCTGATTCTGAACAATATCCTGAAATCGCTCCATATAACAAGTTGCCTTTACACAGAAGGTTCTGCTGGCTGTGCCATGTCAGTCACAAGCCATTTGGAAGCCAATGGCAGATCCACATGGCCCCACCACAGATGTTTTATCACATACCTGCCCAACACTGCTCTAGGCCCACTACTCAACAGAGTCCAACTTACTGACATCTCTGTTCTACACCATTTACATGAAACCCAGTAAAACAAGACACTGAAATATTCATGACCAGCAACAGGTCATCCAAAGGTTCTCCAGTGCCACCTGGTGATGGGAATTTCAAAAATTTCATGGCATTTATCTAGCAATTTTTCAAGGATGAAGTTGGAGGCACTGTGAGTTTCAATTCATTCAGGAACCATTAAATGGTTAGGAAGCTCATTTCAATGAAAGCTCTTGAGAACACTCACAGGTAAGGCTTCCCAAAGAATGGTGAAAAGATCACATGATGTTTAGCTCATTTAGCTCTACAATGTGAGGTCCATATGAGTTTTGACTCTCAACGATGGGTTCCAAGTCTTTCAGAATAAAATCATGTGGTATCCTGGCTGAGAGGCCCAGTGCTCTGTGGAAAGCCACCCTGGGCCTAGAACTCAGTTTCCAAGGGCGACACTCATGCCTGGCTTCCTAAAATCTCAACACTATTCATGGCAATACTTCTCTGAGTTCAGTTGCAGAACTCAGTCTCTAAGGAAATCACACCAGAGTTCAAGCACATGTGGACCAAGTCATCTCTTCTAACCGCCACCCAAATGACCACAATTTAAACCAAAACACTCCAACGTGGCGCTCATCTTCTTCCATATAGACACACATAATAACCTGTGGCTAGAGTTTTCCATGAGGGGCACAGCTCAAGTCCGTGTCCAAAATAAGCTCTCTTGCACCTAAATTGCCTAATTCAGGGTGGCATGGACACCCTTCTTGTGAACCAGGAGAGATCAAATAGGCCTCCCATTAATACTGCTCCACTTCTTCAATTTGAGGTCAACTGACTGTGGGGTTTGGATTCTTTATGTAAATTGGAGTCTTGAGAAAACCCAAGCAACCATGGGCTAGCCTCTGCAGGGCTTTGAAGATCTCATTTGACCCAAAGGATCCCTATTCTGACTTGATGGAGTTCAGGAAAGTTACAGAGGAAGGCTAGAGACTTCATCCACAAGGACTGCTCTGTGGCCATTTTGGTCTTGGATGTACACATGGGATCTTTCTTTATATCCATCAGAAGGTGAGAATCTAAGCCACAGCCTCACACAGGGCAAATAGGCTGATTCAGACACATCCTCTCCAAAGCAATTAAGCAAAGAACCACAGGTAATACCCATTCATTTCCATTTGAAAACTGTTTTCTTCAGGCTTCACAAAGTGGTGGCCTGAGGAAAAGACCTTCCTGACATTCAGGGCAACAGAAGATTAGGTAATCAAAAGGCCCCAAGCAGGGTTTCTCCACTGAGACTTTACTGGTAACATTGATATCTGAGTTTTCTGAGATGCTCGCCATTCCCTTTAGCTATCTAGTACATGGTCATTTCAAAGAGCTTCGTGGTTGTACATATCTTAAACACAAAACCATGAGCCTATTCTGGAGAGTGGCCAGAATTCAGAAAGAAAACAGGATCTTAGAAAGATAGTAAGTGTTGCCATCAATAAGGCAAGCTGCAGTCCATTAATAAATTGGGAAGGATGAATGCTGGGAAGCTTTCTAGCTGACAGGACATATTCATTGATGCATTCTCTCTTCTAATGTCTACAACCACGGGCACAGTGGGATACACTGACATAGAAACACTCGCGTTGTCAAACGACTTACTAGAAACCGTTCACTCCAAAAAAAAAACAAACCTTCTTTCATACCTATTCTCAGAACATGAGACAAAACCACAAACTCACACCCACATCACAAAGGCACCTCCTTCCCCCATGTAGGTCTGTGACTATCTGGAGAGTCCTCTGACTGGTGGGCCATACTATGTTCCAGGAAATGGCCTGTTCTTTCTCAAATCTGGTCTTTTTGGCCAACTGTGTGAAGTTTTTAGGATCCAGTGGTGAGCCAATGCCTGCTTTCTCAGGAAAGCCCCCTCTTCATAGCTTTTCTTGCATTTGGCCATCCTCACATCAGTAGGTCCCAAGAAAGACTGAGTCTGTCCTTGGTAAATCAAAATAAGTTTGACAACTGGGACTGGGACTGGGACTGGCTCTGGGTGCCAGGCTTCCTGGATTCCAAGTTCAGAGAGTTACATCACCATAGAAGTTAGGTGAGGTCACTTTCTTTAGGAACTGAATGAGGTCACTGCCTTGACAACAACTTTGTCCTAACAGTTGCTTCCAAGGTTCCCATGAGAAGGAGGCTGCCCCTACTTTCTGTGACACTTTCACAAGTTAGAATGGTATGTCACCCATTGGCACGCAGGAGCAGCTCTCAACACATCCCTGCTTTGGTCCATCTTCTCTACTTTAAGAAGAGAGTGGCTGATTCAGACACATCCCTTCATCATGAGCAGGTTGTTTGCCATGGAAGACTTCTGCTCTCTCAGGTCCTTCATAGTTGACTACATCTTTACCAGGGATCATTTCTTCAAGGACCTTTGAGGTTCTCAGCAGGTGGAAGATCCTCTATATTCCTGTATTTTAAGACCAACTCTGTCCCCGCTCTTCTGTAAAATTAGATTGAGAGAACAGTGTATGGTTAGGGTTAATAACAGGTTCAATTTGGGTGAGAAAAGAAACTACATGGTTGAGCAAACAGGGTCCTACAGTTAACAATAATATGAGAATTATTAATGGACCAGCCTGGGTGGATAAAAGTGTAGTTAACTAGGTGGACTATGTGAACCAAGACTCAAACCTCCCTTTGGGGGCCTCTGTCTTTCTTTGACACTCTTCAAGTAATTTTCTTAATTTACTCATAGATTCTTTTACAACTCCAGTATTGTCGGCATAAAAAACATCATTCTTTCCTCAATGCAAGCAAAAAGGCACCCTTCTCTAATGAAGAGGAGGTCCAACACTCGCCTGCTCTGTAAACAACTTCAGAGAGAGAGAGGTTAAAATTCCTGTAAAGCTGTGATGTCGGTTTTTAATGTCTTTAAGCTTTGGTCTATTTCTGCTTCTAATTGTGTCTTTGTTGTGTCTCATGGACTAGGGCAGTTGTTCCTGTGCCCACCCCTTCAGCAACTATTATTCCTAATAGGATGGCTAAAGTGAGGGATACAGGTTCCCGGTGGAACCGGGTTGTATGGACCCCCTATTTGATCTTTAAATGAACCTGCGTCCTGATAGAGCACTCTGGAAAACATCTGCATCATTACATAATTAATCGCAACTATTGACCACTTTATGAAAACATAAATAATGTTAACGTGTATAGAATTATACTGTTGTAGAGACGGACAAGGAAAGGCACCTAAGATAGCACCAAAGACAGGAAAGGAGTTTTATTTGTTTGCATCCGTATTGAGAGGGCATTGCTTCTGTTGTAATCAATTAATCCCCTGAACCCCAAGTTTTGGTAGTTTTAGTATTTGTACCCAACATGTAAGGGAAGGGGCTCAGAAGTTCACAGTCTGCAGAAATTCACACAAATCAGTTTTTGTTTCTGTTTTTTTTCCTCTGTTCTGTGCACGTTAACTTTTCAATTACACCTTGGAATGGAAGAGCTTTTTTGTCTCTTTTTTTTCCTCCTTGCCAGCTGTCACCATGGAGCCCAGTTGGTAACTTTTTTATCTTAGAAATGTAGCAATCTCTCTGAAGCCCCAGCTCAAGGCCAGAGTCCTTGTTCACATATTTTGTGAAAAACTGGTAAGGCGATGTCTAGCTTAGGGGTGGTGATTTTTCCAGCCAGTGGCCAAGTAGAACAGGGCAACATGAAGAGTGGAAGTTTATCTCCATTGAACATTTTCAGAGGGACTCTTTTGCTGAAAGCCCTAAAGTAAGCCTTGGTAAAGACTTCTGGAGAAGGTCATTTAAGACATTTCTGTGGACCTGGTATAGAGGGGGATGACAGGGAAGGCGATGCTGAGTGCAGCTCCATGGATCTGAGAATGAGGAAGGAGAGATGCCAAAGAATAATGGGAAAGGGGTTTGGGATTTTCCTAGAACAAAAACTTGAGCAGTAGAACAGGTAGAGCAGAGGGGAAGACGGGAGTGAGTATTCCAAAAAGCCTGTGAGGGACTTTAAATTCTTAGAAACCTGTTTTCAGTGATGACAAATCAACTTTAAAGGTCATTTTCATTACATCTTGGATAGGGGTCTGAGGGCTCTTCTCAGCTGGTTTGAGCTTTGGCTAAGCTTGCTAGAGGACTTGGTGGGACCTAGTGCAGACACTGACAGGAAAAGAGAGGAGTGGGTGGAGGGGTACCTTGGTACCTGCTTCCTCAGCAAGGGGGCAATGTTCTGAGATCCAGCGGAGGTTTGGGTTTTTGATCTAGTAATTGGAGGGGAGAAATCAGGTTGCTGAGGTGGGAGTGAAAGCAGAGAGTCTAGAGCAGAAGGCTGAGGGTGAGGAACTATTGGGGAAGCATAGTACAGGATGTGAGCGAAGGAGGAAAAAGGATTCCACATAGGGGAATTTCCCCCTTTTGAGCACTTGCCAAAGTTAAAAATGTCATGCAGAATTTGAGGATCTAGAGAACCCTCTGGGGGCCATAGTTTTTGGTTGTCTAATTGGTTATATGGCCAATGCTGTGTACTGAATTTGATGAGGAGTTTGGGTTCCACCAGGCAGTCCCTGTATGCTCACATCCCCATGACTTACACAAGAAGTCGGCTTTTCCCCCACACAGCCATGGCTGTTTGTCGCTTTGATAGTCTGCCGGGCATACATAGTAATATAGGCTAGCCAACCTGCATCTGGCTCGCGTGTCCCTGCATCCATAATGTTTGTTTCAATTATCTATGGTACGGAAGGGATTTAATGGAATTTTAGTGAGATCCTCTTCATCAGGCATGTCTCAATAGGAAAGACCTATACCGAGCTGAAAAATGTCTGGGTGGAGAGATAGTCACCAGGTCCCTAAGGGGGCCGTTAAGGTCTCTTTAATGGTTCTATTTATTTTTTCTACCTGTCCTGAGTTCTGGGGTATATAAGCATAATGTAACTTCCAATTAATCCACAGGGTCCTGGTTAACACCTGACTTACCTGGGCCATGAAAACCAGTCCATTATCAGTCCATTAGGCAGATCGTATCTTGGAAAAATATCTTTCAGGATCTTCTTGAAAACCATTTGCGCCGTTTTTTTTTTTTTTTTTTTTTTTTTTTTTTTTTTTTTTTTGTGTGTGTGTGTGTGTGTGTGTGTGTGTAAGGCTTCAATCCATCCTGAAAATGTATCTACAAAGACTAGGAGATATTTATATCCATACCTTGCTGGCTTAATTTTAGTAATGTCCACTTCCCAGAATTGTCCTGGTCTGGTTCCTCATAGGTGCTTTCCTCTAGGAAACTTGGAAGGGTAAGCATTACCCAATTGACGGACCCGACAGGCTTTTGTTACCCGTTCAGTTATTTCCTTTCACTGTGAGTTGGTTAGTGGAAAACTCTGTTCTTAATCTTACAGTAATGCCTGCAGTTTCTTTGAACCAAGGTGAGTGAGTTGATGTACATTTTTAACGTAGTGTAGGGCTTGCTCTAATTGCAGGCTGAGCTCAGTGAAGTTGAGGCGTTCAGTGTCAGTGTCCTTAGATGTTATCAAAAACTTCCTGGTCCTCAGGGTTTCATTGGAATTGGGCATCTTCCTTTAACAGCGGGTATAATGGAGCAGCTAAGGACGCAAACCCAGGCATCCATAACCTGCAAAAGCCAGCAGTCCCAAGAAATTCTCTGAGTTGTCTGCTGTAAGATGGGGGTGGTATCTACATAATGGTTTGTTTTCTGGGCTCAGTGAGCCATCGTTTACTGCCCCTAAGGGAATAGCCCAGGAAGATTACTTCATGCTAGCAAATTTGGGCCTTTTTGGTCGAAACTCTATACCCGAGTTGAGCAAGCTCATATAATAGTGCTTGGGTCCCAGACTCACAGTTTTCCTTGGTGTTGGCTGCCAGTAGCAGGACATCCACGTATTGAAGCTGGGTAAATTCAGGGTGCGTAGTTCTGAAGTTGTTGAGATCTCTGTGGAGGGCTTCATCAAAGAGAGTGGGGGAGTTTTTGAACCCCTGTGGGAGTCTAGTCCAAGTTAGTTGACCAGACGTTTTGGTTTCTGGGTCTACCCACCCGAAAGCAAACAGCAACTGACTATCTTTATGCAGAGGCAAGCAAAAGAAAGCATCTTTTAAGTTCAGAACAGTATATAATTTCCCCTCAGGGTTCAGAGTGCTAAGCAGATTGTACGGATTAGGTACCGTGGGGTGAATGTCCTGCCCTCTTTTGTTGATCTCTCTTAGCTCTTTAATGGGGCGATAGTTCCCGGTCCCTGGCTTTTTTTTTCTAGTAGCAGGGGAGTGTTCCAGGCCGATTGACAGGGCCTTAGGACCCCTAATGCCAGGTATTTCTGAATATGGGGCCTTATCCCACCTTTAGTTTTTTTGCTTAGAGGATATTATTTGACATTGACTGGGGAGACTGAGGTTTTTAACTCCACTGTTATTGGAGATTGTTTCACGGCCAGGCCTAACCCAGCAGTTTTTGCCCAGGCATCTGGGTAATCTGTTATCCATTTTTGGGGTAGCTTGCCTGTTTGATCAGACTTGGGGCATGTGAATGGTGGATGTTCATCTTCTACTAATATAGTTAAAGCCATGACTATAGGAGTTTTTGCTGAAGTATTTAGAAATTTCATTTGGGGGCCTTCATGGTTAAAAGTTATTTTGGCCTGGAGCTTGATGAGCAGATCTCTGCCCATCAATGGGTCCAGGCATTCTGGGATTCCTGGGAAGGAGTGATGGATTTTTCCTTTCCCCAGGTCCATGGTCCTCTTAGTTGTCTAAGCCTGATATTTACTGTCATCATCCCTTTGAACTAGAGACCTTTTATTTGATAGAGGGCCCAATGGGGCCTTAAGGGCTGAGTATACTGCTCCTGTATTCACTTCAAAGTTTACTGGAGTCCCCTCCACTTCAAAAGTTACCCTGAGCTAGGGGATGGGTTCTGAGCCCTGACTTTCTTAGTCATCCTCCAGAGTCAGAATGGCCAGCTGGCGTGGCTGTCTCTTTATAGGGAACTCTATGGCCCAGTATCCTTTTTCTTTAGAGTAGGCACACTGATCTGAGGCCAGGGGTGGCCTCTGGCATGGGCCCTTCCTGTTACCCTATGTCTTAATTTCTGGCCTCTTTCTTGTTGTGATCAGGACCTTAGTCAATGCCTTAGTCTGTCTTTTGGTTCTCTCATCCTCCCTTTGCTCCCTTTCTTTCTCCCTGTTTCTCTCTTATAGTATACTTTCTTGGCTTCTTTGACAAAATCTCTCTTTTAATTTTTTTTTTTTAATATCCATGGCAGCTTGCTCAATTAAGGCCATCGTGACAGATTCCTTTTAATCTGCTGCCTGAGGATCAAAAGGAGTATATCTCTTATATGCCTCCATGATTCTCTCTAGAAACATAAATGGAGATTCATCAGGCCTTTGAATAATTTCTCTTACCATGGCCAAATTAGTTGGTCACCCAGCGGCCACTTGGAGACCCGCTGTTAGAGCCTGGCAATAATTGAACAGATGCTCCCTATCTTCAAAGGTGTTGGGGTCCCAGTTGGGTGGGTTTAAGGAGAAGCCAGCTTTGATTATGTTGGGAAGTTGTGTTGGTCGCCCATCAGGTCTGAGGATATTTTTTTCTACATTCCAGGAGATTTTTCTCTCATTGCTCTGTCATGAAGAGAGTCGCTAGGTGGTGTTGGCAGTCACCTCAAGTAGGCAGGTGTGAAAACGTCGGTGAGTTCTCTGAGTTCTTTTAGCCGGGCCAGCTTCCTCCAGGGAAGGAGGGGCTGTGTGTGCCGCGGGACAGTCATCTGGATGACGCTGGGCCAGCCTAGCTTCCTCGAATGGTGGAGAGGCTGAGTCAGCAGAAGGGGAATCACTTAGAGGGTGTTAGGGGTTGGGAGACGAGGGCAGATGATAAGGAGGGGGTGGTGAGTCCAGTAGAGTCTTGAGACTCAGGGAGAACAGAGGGTGGAGGAGGAGGAGCAGAGAGGTTGAGATAGAATCGTGGGGGAAGGAGTAGGAGCAGGTGCAGGGACAAGGAAAGGCTTGACCCATGGAGGAGGAGATTTGTAGAGGTACTGACAAGTTAAGATATATGGCTGTTGATCTGGATGTCTATGTGGCACCTGCTGAAAGACAATATCTCGGACTTTTCAAATAAGTGCGAAGTTGAAAGATCCTTCTAGGAGCCATCCGACTGCAATGGTGGGTCATTCTGAGACACAGAATCTGCCAGGTCTGGCGTTTTACTGAAAAAGAAAGATTCTGAGCCCTTAAGCAGATTTTGGTCCAGTGATTAAGGGTCAGGGACAGAGGCATTGAAATGATCTGTCCCATAATGAAATATACACAGACACCGAAAGCAACGACACACAACACAGACAAGACAATAAAGACAGGCAATGGACGTCCAATACTGAGACCAGGACTGACTAGTCGGCAAAACCTGAAGGGCTGGCAATACCGAATCAGAAACAAAATATCACTGAGTCGAGGAGACTATTGTTCCACGATTTCCCGAGTCTATCCCCCAGGGACATGGCCTGTGGCTCTGTGACATGTGTGTCAGCCACCATGGGAGAGAGCTCACGCTCTTTACCAATAGCCGTTTTGCCATACCCTAACCTGAAGCCTGAAACGAGAAAGATGGGCCTTATTTACCCCCAGAGGAGCCCGTTGGGGGTATTTTGTCTGCAGCTTCCGGATCTTGCTAGGGCCACCAGATGTAAAGGTTGGGCGAGCATCTGCGGCAGAGACCAGTAAGAGACTGTCTCATGCAACAGCAAAGGGTTTATTGGGAGTCCGGCATGAAGGGCTCAGAGATCACTTGAACAGAGCAGAGAGCCCTGAGAACAGCTTAAGAAATGGTTATATATTTTTCTTGGAGAGGGCAGGGAGAGAAATTTATTGATGGGTAATGGCGAGTGTCAGTTTGCGAGCAACTGGTTGACGGAGTACATTCTGCAGTTTGGCAGTTTGGAACAGCACATTCTGGGAACAAGAATAGTAAACAGTTCTCAAGATTTCAATGGTGTTTTGTTAAGCATACAGAAAAACAGGAAATGACAAGTATCTATTTTATTAACCTTTCAATATAAATATGAAAACAGAAATCTAGTTAAGATTTGAAGTCCAGAAGTTCATTTGGCCCTTGATTGGTATACTTAGCATTGAATTACGTTCTGTAGAGATGTCCCAGAAATATGGATATACAATGTCATAGGACCATGTACCTTCTCGGAGGTCAGTTCCAAAACACAGTCTCTAAGGGGAATCACACCAAAGTGCAAGCCAAGTTGGACCCAGTTATCTCTTCCAACTTCCACACAAATGACCGCAGTTAAAACTAAAACACTCTCACATGACACTCATCTTCTTCCATATATACACTCATCATAACTTCTGGCAGGAGGATTCCATGAGAGGCGCAGCACAAGACACCGTCCCAAGTAAGCTCCCTTTCCCCTCATTTACCAAAAGTCAGGGTGGCCTGGACACCCTTCCTGTGAACCAGGAGTGATCAAATATGCCTGCCGTTAACACAGCTCTGTTCTCCAATTTGAGGCCTACTGACTGTCGGTTTAGATTCTTTATTTGAATTGGATTCATAAGAAAACCCAAGAACCTATGGGCTAGCATCTGCAGGGCTTTGAATAACTCATTTGACCCATTGGATCCCTATTCTCACTTGAGGGAGGTTAAGAACCTTATGGAGGAATGCGAGAGACTTCATCCACAATGACTGATTTTTGGCCATTTTGATTTGGATCCACACATGGGATCTTTCTTACGATCCATCAGGTGCTGAGAATCTAAGCTCTAGGCTCACACAGGGCCAAAGGGCTGATTCAGACACATCCCTTTCCAAAGGAATTAAGCAAACAGCCACAGGTGATGCCCATTCATTTCCGTTTGAAAACTCTTTTCTTCAGGAATCTCGAAGGCGTGGCCTGAGGCAAAGACCTTCCTGACATTCAGGGCAACAGAACAATAGGTAATAAAAAGGCCAATTGCAGGGTTTCTCCACTGAGACTATCCTGGTCACACTGGTATCTGAGTTTTCTGAGATTCTTGCCAATTCCTTCAGCTATCCAGTACATGTCCATGTCACAGTGCTTGGAGGTGCTACATATCGTGGACACAAAAGCATGAGTCTATTCTGGAGAGTGGCCAGAATTCAGGAAGAAAACAGGAACTTAGGAAGATAGCTGGTGTTGCCCATTGATAAGGCAAGCCCTAGAGTATTCATTAATTGGGCAGGATGAATGCTGGGAAGCTTTCTAATAGACAGGAAACATCCATTGATGCATTCTCTTTTCTAATGTCTACAACCACGGACACAGTGGGATACACAGACATAGAAACACTCACCTTGTCCAACAACTTACTAGAAACAGTTCACTCCAAACCAAACAAACCGACTTTCCTACCTATTCTCTGAACATGAGACAAAACCACAAACACACATCCACACCCACAAAGTCACCTCCTTCCCCCAAGTAGGTCTCTCACTCTCCAGAGTGTCCTCTGACTGCTGGGTCATACTGCGTTCCCCCGATATGGCCTGTCCTGTTTCAGATCTGGTCTCCTTGTCCAACTCTCTGAAGTGGTCAGGAGCCAGCTGTGAGCCACTACCTGCTTTTTCAAAAAAGGCCCCTCTTCAGAGTTTTCCTGGCATTTGGCCATCCTCACATCAGTAGGTACCAAGAAAGACTGACTCTGTCCTTGCTAAATCGAAGCAAGTGAGACCACTAGGACTGGGACTGGGATTGGCTCTGTGTGCCTGGCTTCCTGGATCCCAAGTTCAGAGAGTTCCATTACCAAGGAAGTGAGGTGAGGTCGCATCCTTCAGGAACTGAATGAGGTCACTGCCTTGGCAACCACTTTGTCCAAACAGTTGCTTCCAAGAGTACCATGAAAAGGAGGCTGACCCTACATTCTGTGGCACTTTTGCAAATTAGGATGGTATATCAACCATAGGCACCAAGGAACAGCTCTCCACTCAGGCCTGGTATGGTCCATCTTCTCTATATTAGGAAAAGAGCCTTTAGTCCCGGGAGCATTGCAGTGAACCTCTGCACTAAAACTATTAGCAAGCACCTGATGGAGGAGGCCTCCATAGGTAAGTGGCGCCTTTATAACATCTGATATCCGGTTAAGGGAGATCTCTTCTGATGACAGAGATGTGGCCTGGGGAGGCTCACATATACTCCTGTCCAGGACAGTAACAAGAATCGTTCTGTCCTCTGTTCTGTTCTGTAGGAAATTCCTCTGGAAGTGTAGAGAGGTGCCGACGGGCACGCACGCGCGCCTACCCTGGAGCTTTAGAAAGATGTTGCACTGTACCACTGTTTTTCTGTTTAGGCGCCGGGTTTCTGTTTTTCTTTTTGTGTGTGTGTGGTGTGTTTTGTTCTCCGTTCTATTTTTTTTGTTGTTTGTTTGCTTTTGTTCATTTTGTTGTGTGATTTTGGTTGTAAAAACTTAAGGATATTGGACGTGAAAATGGGTAATAAAGAGAGTAAGCCTGATACCCGTTTGAACTGTGTTTTAAGGAACTGCGATGAACTTTACCCCCCTTTGTTTAGCAGGATGATAGAAGCCCCTAGCTGGCTGCCTGGAGCACAACCATTGCAGAGGGCAATGCCTGCTGGGGACCTAAGAACTGAGTATCTCCCAGGTTAACAAGTGAAACTCCTTTAAAACCCCTTTTCCCTCCAGATCAAGAGAGTCACAACATTTGGCAGAGTCCCCTGTGTTTCTCCTTTGTTAGCAAAGCAAGTAGCCTCCCCTTTTCTTTTTCTCAGAACCCATTCCTCATTATTTAATTGATATAAATTGGCTTCTAGGTCAGGAACCGAACTTTAAGTTACAAATTTGGTACCCCCCCTCCGCCCCAGAACTTTGTGAGAGCTGTCTACTGAAATGTTAGGAGATGGAGCTTGCTTGGGGTGGAACTGAACCAGAGGAGCTAATCCTGTAAGTAAAAGGAGGGACTGAGGGACCCCCAGCAGCTGCCAAAGCCCTGTTGATTCAGGGAATACCCTCCTTCCTTCCGTGCACTGTAAGTATTATGCCACCTCTGTCTTGTTAAAAAAGAGAAAAAGAAAAAGGGGACACTAAATTCAGTAAAGTCACCATATAGACACTTTATTTTACATTTCAGGTTGCCCCTCTGTTAAAACATCTGGTCCCCCCCTGGGTGCCACTGGTGTAGTAGATTTTTTCTCTTATCTGCTCTGGTTTAAAGGATTCTGTCTGACATCCATAGTCTCTACCTCCTTTCTGTCTGTCTTGTGTCTTTGTTTCTGGTCCTTTAAGACATGTGCAATAATGTGTTGATATTATAAATTTTTTCTTGGGAATGATCTTAGCTGAATGTGTGTCTAAATGATGGTGTTTTATCATAAAAAAACTGGTATCTGAATGGGTTTTTGAAGCATTGCACAATCTTGCAGTTAAAAGTCGGGTTTAGGTCATTGTTTAGTTTAAGATTTCAGGTAATTCATGCCAGAGAACTTAAATACTTAGGATGGAAAACTGAAGAACTCTACTTCCAAGTTGGCAAGTAACTTCCCAATCATTCACTTTTTTTTTTTTTAACCAATTTTGAATTCGGTAGCCAGAGAAAATGTCACTGTGTGTACCAGTGCATTAATTTGGACAAGGATAGTAAACCATAGTATGGTATCTGTTGACAAAATAAGATGTAAAGACATAAAATTTTGTGAATTGTATCTTGAACTTGTATCATAATTTTCAACACCCCAACCGGAAAATTATGGTTAATATGCCTTAGGCCTGAGGTGTCTGCTCAGAATAGCATTTTTTTTTCCTGCTCCTTCCAGACCTCAGCCATGACTCATGTTGAAATGCAAATGAAAAAAGCCTGCAAGCTTAGTAGGAGACTGATTTGATGCCTAACGGAAAAAAAAAGTAAATTGTATGGTATTTACTAATTACTGGCCAGTCATTTTTCTAGGACTCTTATTGTTTTCCTTAGATACTTTATTATTTTTGAGCTCATGATTCTGAGCATACAGACCTAGGTTAATGTTTTTCTGATCAGTTCTATCTTTGACCAACTGTGGACTTTTTGAAACATTGCAATAGATATTTAACCTGTGAAAAACTACAAGGCCTTTACTATTATTATGTGTGCACAATTTTGTTATGTGTTGTCTGTCTATATAGACATATATCCGTATATCATATATATGATACACAAATTAACATATATAAGGAGCGCTCATTAAAAAAAGTGCTCATAAAAACAAATTTTAAAAAGTGGATCCAAAGATCTTTAGTTCACGTGGTTTAAATGTTTCAATTTAAATCGGATAAACAGATAAAAATAAATGTTTTTAAATTTAAGCTTACAAATTTTTCTAGGTGTTCAAAAATCTAATAAAATATTAATATCTACAAAACGTCTAATGTGCCTTGGTTCTAGAACATTTTCTTCAACATAAAAATGGTTTACACTGTTCAATACATTTCTCTAATATTTTGATAAATAAGTAAAGTAAATTTGATATGGGATTACTCATTCGTGAGTACTTTTGTTAGAAATCTGATTCATTTACTAAGGTCTGTATAAGTTTTTACTAAACTCTATATAAGGTTTTAAAAATCAGTCATGTGTTAATGAGACAAAAATTTTTTGAAACATAAGTTTACCCATAACATTGTGTTTATGAAGTTTTATTTTTTCAAGAGCAAGGAACCATAAAAATTAAAAAAACTTATTAAATCAGAACTGTTATTTTAGAGCATTGTACTGCCATTTCTTTAAAAGCTAAACTTGGTTAATGTAGAAACATCAATGTAATTGTGATGCTATTAATGTTTTCATATCTTACAGGTATGCAAGTCTGTAAGGTAGAAACTTTAAAAGAGCATTATATCAAGCTGGTGTTCTGAAATTGTATGGTAAAAAAATATATTGGAGATTTATTTACCTGTTATCAATAAGATATGTAAAGTTTTATGTTACTTTTTACATTGTGGAACAATTTAAATGTATTTTTAAGTTAATGAGAGCCTAATCTATGTAAAAGTTGAAAACTTTCAGGCTTTCTTTAATTCATGTTTTAAATGTGATATCATATGGTGTTAGCTAATGTTCATGAGACCACAAACAATTTATGTAAACTTCGTCAATGTTGCTTTTAATTTTTACTTTTTAATAAAAACAACCCCATACCATTATTGTCATCTGGTAATAACAAAAGGGTAATCAAAGCAATATAAACAAATACTTTAGGATTATACTCCTAAACAAAAACACCTAAAAAAACAAAACTGCCTTCTCAATAATTCATGACTTCATTGATCATTTCTAGTTAGAGACACTTGGTAGCAGAGTAATATTATCTCCTTTTGGTACACAGTGACCCAGTTCTGTTCTTTACTTTGTTTTAAATCAATTTCTTCTGCATCATCTGATGAGAGGTTCATATACTTCTTAAAACCATTGATTGAGCCCTCAACCTGCACATTCACTTGCTCATAGAGCCAAACCTGAAATTGGGAACTATTTTGCAAGTGTCTGAAGATGAAGTTGATGGGTTACACCTTCACTGTCTGTACATTTTGACCTTGGCCACAGTACACTAAAATGGAAGTTCACAAACACCACAATGACCTAGAGGCTCCTCACATAGAAACTTACAGATCTGGTATACTGTTTTCTAGAAACCCTTCCAAATTATAAAGTAATTCTAATAATCCATGTTTATCATAATTTTTCCTACCAAAAACCAATCCTGAGTATGAACTATTAGTTTCTTAAGGAGTAGATCTTCCCAGACCCCCAAACAAAAAAAAAATAAAGATCAGCTTTAGAACTAAAATGCTTAAGATTTATAAAGAGCCCTGCCTTACCTGAGATAAGGCTGTGTGTCCCATCTTACTATATGTGAGAATGACTATGAAACAAGTACGTCAGATAATATTTCTTTAAACTTATGTTAAAAACATAAAAAATGTCAAGATTCCTAGGATCTCAAACAGGGGATATAATGTAATACTCAGCCAAAAAATTTAGGGTAGCTATTACACGAACTAAGTATTTTTACTTTTGTTAATTTTAGTTGAAATTTTCTTATAAGTTATCTAAAGATTTCCTGTTAGTGTTTTACAAATGTGTTGCTTTAAGAACACAACATGGGTTTATTCAAGATAATAAGTCATCACCTACAATACAGACAGAATAATACAGATCCCAATTAATAAAAAGATAATTATAAAGTTATAGACATTAAAGTCCAGTACTCTTAATATAAGGCTGTTAAAATTAATTTGCTGTATGTTTAAGATTAGGATTTAAAATTAAAGTTAAATGAAAAGGGCCAAGAAAACCAATATTTGGCTCTTACCCTCTGAGTCAATCTGAATCCAGGGAACAGGGGACTTCTCTAAAGAGCTTTGCAACTCTGAGCCACATAACCTCCTGATCAGGGAGATTAATGAGACCACTGGAGAACAGAAAGCCAATCAGTGCATTTGTTATGAAGAGGAGAGTCATCAGAGAAAGGAGATATCCCTGATGCTTCTGAGGGAAGATAAATGGTCAAGCAAGACCTGGACCCACCTAGCGCAAATGGCACTAGCAGAATTGAAAATGTGCTCTCATTTTTCCAGAATTGACTCCCATAAAGCTCAGCTGACTGTTAACAATAGATTGAAACAAAAGTCCGTTTGACTGCTTCATCTTAAACACTTTGGAAAGACTGTTAAGACGAAAATTCAGCCATTCCTGGGCATTTTAAATAATAATAATAATAATAATAATAATAATAATAATAATAATAATAATATTTTAAGGTATGCACTTTATATTAGCCTCCCAAAATAAGTAAGACTGGAGGCTACAAAGAAGGATTCTCAGACAGGAATGCCTGATACTTATAAAAAGAGACTATCAAGAAGAGCTGCCAGAGGCAGAAATTTTTAATTTAAGGCCTGCAGATATTCCTAACCAACACAGGTAGGCTTGGTGTTTGCTAGTACGATTATCCAGCCCTGAGTAACAGAATTAAAGGTTTCTCTATTAGACGCAGATGTCATACTAGAAAAAGGATTTTACAAGATCAGATGACATTACATTGTTAAACTGTATCTTATGGGGAAGGACAACTGTAACACTAAAAGTTAAATATTAATTTGATAGTCCTGATAACTGGGGATATTAAAGACTGGTGAGGGAACTTCTATACACTAACATGTTCCGGCTGCTGCAACATTTATTCAGTACTCATGGTTTTTGTTTCTCTCATAGAAGAACCCATCCCCAGATGACTTTACAACCTGTTCTTCCCCAACCAGACTTCAATCCGAAATGACTTCTAAAAGGCAACTCATGTCCCCCAACTGACTTATAAAAGGCAACTCATGTCCCTCACGCCATGCCCACTCACTTCACCCTGTCTCAGGTCAGAAGAAGAAATAATGATTGACGCCACTCTTCTTACAACAATGGAGAGAAAGATAAGTAGACTATCAATATAAGTAATTAATTAAGTCTGGTAAAATCAGGGAGATCAGTTTTGGGTAAGTTCTAAAAATTTGGAGAATCTTACCTGAGGGATTAAAATTTCCTCAGTGCTCTTCCCCTAATCTATTAAAGATTTGAAAGGGACACAAAGAAAAGGGGGAAATGATAGACCCAACCTGATCTTTTATTAAAATTGAGAGCCATCTTGCCACAAAGCCATGAAAAGGTAATTTTGGCTTTACCATAAATTACTGCAAATTCTGAACCTGCTTGAAATGCCTGCCCGTGCCTTGAACTCACGCATGCCCGGCTCTCTGACCAGATAGCAGCCCTCTCTGAAACTTTAGTGACACATCATAAATATTTGCCTTCTCTGGCCAGACAACATCCCTCTCTGAGGCTCTAATGGTCCTCTGAATTCTGATGTAGGGACAGCAAAAAAAACCTAAACTACCATTAGTGTGATGCTTGTCAGAGTTCTGTTATCTGTAACACCCCTTTTGTGTAACTTTCTGGGCTATAAAGCTGGGCTGTAGGAAAGCTGGGGTTGCTGTCTTGTTCCGGCTGTTTTGGGAGGGGAGGCAGCATGAAAGGTAGAAATAATAAGATTAATTTAATATGATTTTAATTAGAGTCAGTGGTCTTTTCTTGTGTCGTGGTCTAACAATTAACACTCCAAAAACATGGAGCTCTGACGGCCTAAAGACTTCTTGAGGAACTTCCTCTGAGGTTGGGCACTTGAAATATATGTTGTTGTAAGGAGCTTTAGCTTCCTTTCTAGTGAGACCATCAAAGATGGGTTTGAATCTATGTGACCTGGAGGACATGGTTTCTTGTATTCTAATGAACATAAGGCAGCAGTGCTGAATTTTCTCTTTGTAGGTAAACTGTGTCCACTGGGTGCTAAGTGTCTCCCCGTGTGGACTGTGAAGCCATTTTTTCATCCTCCACTTTTCGTGGTGTTTCGTGCTGCTGCACTGGGAGTTTGGTATTTGCTTCATGAAATACAAAGAGTTCAACTGGGACCCAGTTTTGGAGGGAGTTCTGTCACTTGTGGTGGGTCAGGGTCTGCAGGAGAATGCAACAACCAGGTTATATCTCACAGAGCTTGCCCCCTTGTACATAGAAATCTGACTCTGAACTTTGCCCTGGAACCTCTCCATGTAACAAGATGCCTTTACATAGAAGGTTCTGCTGGATGCACAATGTCAGTCACAAGCCATTTGGAAGGCAATGGCAAATCCTCATGGCCACACCACAGATGTATTATCACACACCTGCCCACCACTGCAATAGGCCCACTACTCAGCAGGCTCCAACTTACTGGCATCTTTGTTCTACACCATTTTCATGAAACTCGGTCAATCATGGCATTCTCTTGTACACTAATGATCAGCAACAAGACATCCAAAGGTTCTCTAGTGCCACCTGATTATTGGAATTTCAAAAATTTCATTGTATTTATCTAGCCATTTTTCATGGATGAAGTTGGAGACACTGTGGGTTTCAGTTCATTCAGGAACCATTAAATGGTGAGGAAGCTCATTTCAATGAAAGCTCTGGAGAACTCTCACAGGCAAGTCTTCCCATAGAGTCTTCAAAAGGTCGCATGAAGCCAGGCCCATTGAGGTCTTCAATGTGACGTCCAAGGGTGTTCTGATTCTCAACTATGGCTGCCAAATCTTTCAGAATAAAATCATGTGATATCCTAGCTGAGATTCCAAGGCTCTGTGGAAAGCCACCCTGTCCTTGATCTCAGTTTCCAAGGGCGAATCCCATGCGTGGCCTCCTAAAATCTGAACACAGTTCATGGCAATATTTCTCTGAGATCAGTTCCAGAACTCAGACTTTAAGGGGAATCACACCAGAGTTCAAGCCCAGGTAGACCCAGTCATCACTTCCAACCGCCACACAAATGACCACAATTAAAACCAAAGCACTCCCACAAGGCCCTCATCTTCTTCCATATAGACACTCATCATAACCTGTGGTTCGAGGTTTCCATGAGGGGATCAGTCCAAGACAGTGTACAAAATAACCTCCCTTGCCCCTCATTTGCCTAAAGTCAGGGTTGCCTGGACACCCTTCCTGAGAACCAGGAGTGATCAAATAGGCCTGCCATAAATACTGCTCTGCTTCCCAAATTTGAGGCCTCCTGACTCTCGGGTGTATATTCTTTATGTGAATTGGAATCATGAGAAAACCCAAGCACCTATGGGCTATCTTCTGCAGGGTTTGAAGAACTCATTTGACACAAAGGATCCCTATTTTCAATTGATGGAGGTCAGGAACCTTACAGAGGAAGGCGAGAGACTTCGTCCACAATGACTGCTTTTTTGGCCATTTTGGTTTTGGAAGCACACATGTAATCTTTCTTTAGATCCATCAGGTTCTGAGAATCTATGCAACAGCCTCACACATTGCCACGAGTCTGATGCAGACACATCCCTTTCCAAAGCAATTAAGCAAAGAGCTACAGGTGATGCCCATTAATTTCCATTGAAAACCATTTTTTCAGGCTTCAAAAAGGGGTGGACTGAGACAAAGACGTTTCTGACATTCAGGGCAACAGAACAATAGGTAAGCAAATGGCCCAAAGCAGGGTTTCTCGAATGATATCTGAGTTTTCTGAGATGATCGCATTCCCTTCAGCTATCCAGTACGTGGCCATGTCACAGAGCCTGGAGGTGGTACATATTGTGGACACCAAACCATGAGCCTATTCTGGAGAGTGGCCCGAATTCAAGAAGAAAACAGGAACTTAGGAAGATAGTAGTTGTTGCCCATCTATAAGGCAAGCCACAGTCCATATATAAATTGGGCAGGATGAATGCTGTGAAGCTTTCTACAAGACAGGAAACATCCATTGATGCATTCTCTTTTCTAATATCTACAACCACAGACACAGTGGGATAAACAGACATAAAAACACTCGCCTTATCAAAAGACTTACTAGAAACGATCCAATCCAAACCAAACAAAGCGACTTTCCTACCTATTCCCAGATCATGAGACAAAACCACAAACTCACACGCACACCCACAAAGTCACCGCCTTCCCCCAAGTAGGTCTGTAACTATCCATAGTGTCCTCTGACTGATGGGCCATACTATGTTCCCCCAAAATGGGCTATCCTATCTCAGATCTGGTCTCCTTGCCAACAATGTGAAGTTGTCAGGTGCCAGTGGTGAGCCACTACCTGCTTTCTCAGGAAAGGCCCCTCTTCAGAGCTCTCTTGGCATTTGGCCATCTTCACATCAGTAGTTACCAAGAAAGACTGACTCTGTCCTTGGTAAATCCAATCATGTGAGACCACTGGGACTGGGACTGGGACTGCCTCTGGGTGCCTGGCTTTTTGGATCCCAAGTTCAGAGAGTTCCATCACCAAGAAAGTGATGTACGTCACTTCCTTCTGGAACTGAATGAGGTCACTACCTAGGCAATCACTTTTTCCTAACATTTGCTTCCAAGTGTCCCAATAGATGGAGGCTGCCCCTACTTCCTGTGACACTTTCACAAGTTAGAATGGTATATCAAACATAGCACCCGGAAGCAGCTCTCCACACAGGCCTGGTTTGGTCCATCTTCTCTACATTAAGAAGAGAGAGATTGCTTCAGACACACCCATTCATCCTGACCAGGTTGTTTGTCGTGGAAGATGACTTTTGCTCTCTCAGGTCCTTCATAGCTTCCTCTATCTTCCCCAGGGTTCATTTCTGCATGGACCTTTGAGGTTCTCAGCAGGTGGAAGATCTCTTATGTTCCTGTATTGTAAGACCAACTCTGTCCCTGCTCTTCTGTAAAGTTAGATGGAGGGCAAAGAGTATGGTTAGGGTTAATAACATGTTTGATTTGGGTTAGGAATCATTCTGCTGGATGAATAATGGTATTGGGAACCTGCGATATTTGTAAGTATATATAGAGGTGAAATATATGTATGAAAACAGAAATCTAGGTAAGATTTGAAGCCCAGAAGGGCATTGGATCCTTGATTGGGATACTTAGCTTTGAATTATGTTCTGCACATGTGTCTCAGATAAATCTATACACAATGGTATAGGACCTTGTACTTGGATGATTGAATGTCGAAGAGAACATCCAGTCTAAAAAGGATAGTTGGTAGGATTAGGAAGATAGTTGGTAGAATTAGAAAAAAAGAGTGAGTATAGGATTTGAAAAAAAAGTTCTTTAGCAATAGGGTTTCAGGTAGAGAGAAAATGTAAATGTCAGCACATGTGAAGAGTTGGTCACAATGATGAATTGGGGAAAATATGTAGGAAAGCAGATATCAATAGAGACATAGGAAATCAGGCAAATGATAAAGTGATTGATTGGATTAGACATTTTCAGCAGGCTTGAAGTTGAATATATAATCTTAGGAAGAAACACATATGTAGTCACCAATAGGATTGACATTTGAGAGCATTAGCCAACCTGGACACGGGTGATTTTTATAATCCATACTCATATTCCATTTAGGCTTTGGTACAATCGTAAGTGTGACTTTGCATTTTCTTGCCAGAATATTACTGTGATAAAATGTATATGTAGATCAGGTGACATGAGTATTTCTTGCACCATTTCTGGGAGCAATATTTTGAAGAGGTATAAATTAGTATTGGGGGCACAAATAGGTGTACCATGTGTGTATGAATATAGAGAGAATGATTGAATAGACCATACTGTGAATAAATAATATAACTTGTTCCAACTTTACAAATTGGAATAAATTTATATCTCAAAATACATAGCAAATCTTATATTGATATACATACATTCATTCCAACCAGTTATACATCTAATGGTAATATTAGGGTTGTAGTTTATCATAAATTCTGTGTGAGTTTTGCTTCAAAATTGATTATGGAAATCGAAAATAATGTATTTGGAAAGAAGTCTCATGAAATGAGCAGTCAAAAACAAGTAGAAATATATGTGTTCTGAAGCAGGAAGTGATTGAATGTGTTACAAATGTCTTTAAATTTGTGAACTTGTGGATGAAATGTACATTTTATGATGTACAAAAACTGAAGAAATAGAAATGTACCAGTGTTGAATAAAATTGAACGTCAAAATACACATCATGTCCCATAGGAATCTAGTAGCATTGATGTTAAAGTGGGTCAGTTACTGTAGAAATATAAGGATTTGTTTGCACCATTCACTGAAGTAAGTTTTCAGTACTAGAAAACAAATATGTATTTCAGGTGGATGAATGTTTCTGAAAATAATCTTATGAAAAGTTGATTATAAAACCACATACATGAACATTAGTGAATTTAGGGAGTGTATAATAAGACACATGTATTTCATATTTTGAAAAATCTAGAGTGTATATATATATATATATATATATATATATATATATATATATATATACATACACACACACAAATACATTGGAAAGTAGAAAATATATGCCAATCAAAATTCATCATGAAATATATATCATCCACAGATCCAAAAATATTAATTTTACTGAACATGGATTTATGTATAATGTTGCTCAACTAAAAAGCTCACTCATAGTTTGAATTTTCAGTTCCAAAAGCATTTAGGAGGAGTGATTTCTTCTCATACTTTGTATCTGCCAAGTTAGCCACCTCACAAAAATGTACATGTATTCCAGGTAGGATTTTGTATGTGCATATAAAAATACATGTGCTGAATTGGCTACAGAAAATGGGAGACAGGAATTCACATGTGTGTTAACTTTAAAAACACATGGAGAACAATTTCAAGAAAAAAATTGACAAGATTTATAACTCCTACCCTATATCATGGAAAAGGCAAGACCAACTATTCACCATGCCTCCTCTGAACTGCTTGTATTTCTATTCTGTTTGGGTTATTTTTCTCCATCATATTAGGATTAGTAGTCAGAGTCTAGTAGGGTATGGGTTAGTGTCAGAGTTTCAGTATTTCGAATGAAAAATTGCAAAATGTATCCAATGTGTATGTAAATATGTGCTACACAAAAATCTTCCCACTCTTATCCAGAACAATGTCTTGACAATACCTTCGCCCCAAGTAAGAAACAATTAGAGGAAAAGAGTTAGAAATTCCGTGAATACATATCTGGAATGGAAAACAATCAGGAGTTCACAATCTTGGAAGTGGTAGAGGAGTTTTCAAAAGTAAGGAACAGGGTAAACACTCCACAAAAATGGAATTCTGCTGGCCTAGAGACTTCTTGGGAAACTCTCTGTGAGGTTGGGCACTTGAAATATATGTTGTTGTCAGGAGCTTTAGCTTCCTTTCTAGTGAGACCATAAAAGCTGGGTCTGCATCTATGTGACCTGGTGGACATTGTTTCTTTTTTTCCCAATGAACATGAGGCAGCATTGCTGAATTCTCCCTTTGTAGGTAAACTGTGGCCCCTGGGGGCTAAATGTCTCCCCATGTGGACTGTGAAGCCATATGGTCATCCTCTATTTTCATGGTGTTTTTTGCTGCTGCACTGGAAGTTTGGTACTTGCTTCACGAAATACAAGGAGTTTAAATGGAACACAGTACGGGAGGGAGTTCTGTCACGTGTGGTGAGTCAGGGTCTGCTGGAGAATACAAGAACCAGGCTTCTATCCCACATAGCTTGCCCCCTTGACTATAGCAACCTGATTTTGAACAGCGTCCTGAAACCTCTCCATATAACAAGATGCCTTTACATATAAGGGTCTGCTGGTTTGACCATGTCAGTGACAAGCCATTTGGAAGCCAATGGCAGATCCACATGGCCCCACCACAGATGTTTTATCACACACCTGCCCACCATTGCTCTAGGCCCACTACTCAGCAGGATCCAACTTTCTGGCATCTCTGTTAAACACCATTTTAATGAAAACCAGTCAATCAAGGCACTGTCTGGTATACTCATTGTTGGAAAAAGTATAAACGGCAGCCATACCCCAGAGAAAAACCCCAACATGGCGCCTAAGGACTTCTTCTTCCTACCTTCTTCTTTTCTGAAGTGGCGCGAAAAGTTCCCGCCCGGGTGAACTCTCCCACTGGTGCCAATTTCAAATCTCGCTGGCGGGGAACCTTAGCCCCAATGAGAACTAACTCCTGGGCTCCGGAGCTGATATCTGAAAGAACTTGCCAATAAACGGGTTGCCTGCCATTTATCTAAGTCCTTTCATCTCCTCCTTAGTTCTATATAAGCACACAGCTTTTTGCAATAAAATTGGAATTCTCCCGGCGAAGTGCCTTTGAGTGGGGAGTTCTTTCATTCTGGTGCCCCGTTTGAGGATACGGGTGAGCTCTTTCCAACAAGAGCCCCGTCCCCCTTTCCGCCCAGACACTCCGTCCTGGTCCGCTCTTTTCAGACGCCAGCTTCCTGCACTCACCACTGATCTGATGTATGTAAGCTTCCCCTGACCCCGGCTCGCCAACTTCCTTCGGGCTACCGCTAGTTTTGTGACCTGATCGTCCAGCACACTCTAGACGCCCGGTAGGAGAGAGGGAATTCCTCCCATCAAGACCTTTACTGGTCACAGTGGACCCTCTAGTGATCCGTTTCCCTTTGGGGCATGAGGGTTCTGAGTTTACACTAGTGGCTCTGTGGTTTTTCCTCCTTTGCTGCCACTGCTGCTGCCGGCTAGATTTGCTGTTTCCTGCAGGGCTGCTGTGTCTGGCTGAAGCTGCCTCTCTGCTCAGGGAAAACTGAACTCCCGTCCTAGAACTGCATTCTGCTGGAGCTGGAGTTCTGTTTTCATTACTGACTTCTTCAGCTGCGTTCGAAAACTTTTCTGACGTCAGGTTGCCCATGGCTCCAAACCCATTGGGTCTTCCAGATCGCACTTCACTGGTGACGACCAGGTAGTACCCTCTGTATTTCCTCGCGACAGCGGGTCATTTTGGGGACACCCACGTGACCCCCATTCGCCCTGAATTTCCTGGAAGCCGTTCCAGCTCGGGTTTTCTCTTTGTCTCTCTCGCTTACTCTTATTCTCTCTCTCTCTCTCTCTCTCTCTCTCTCTCTCTCTCTCTCTCTTCCATCTCTCCCTGTGACAATGGGCACCTCTTCATCTGTACCTGAAGCCTCACCTCTCAAATGTTTAATAAAAAATCTGGCCACACTCTCCCTCACACCAGACATCAAGCCCAAACTTTTAATTAAATTCTCTACCCAAGATTGGCCTCCATATCCACTGGATAATGGCAATCATTGGCCTCCAGAAGGCTCCTTAGATCCAAACCTCCCCTGGGACCTTTTTAACTACTGCCAGCTTCTGGAAAAGTGGAGGGAGATTCCCTGCATTGAAGGTATTAGCCTTCCCACACAGCACCTTGTCTCTGCTCCTCCTGCCCTCTCTGTCAGGTCCTCCTTGCTTGCAATCCCCTCTCTTTCCCTACTTCTACTTCTGAGTTCACAGATTCTTCCTCATTCAACCCAGTAGATGAACCCCCACCTTCTCCCCAGCCCCATCTGCCCCTTCTCTTCTGCAATACCCTCCTCATCCTCTGCCTGATTCCATGGATCCTCAGCCTTCCATTTTATCCCCCTCCCCTCGGTCCTCTTCTGCCTGCTCCACTTCCTCCTCTTCCAAAGAGACACTCCCTTCCCCTCCCTCTCCTTCCTGTCCTCCGCCTGCCTCTCTCAGTCCTCCTTTTACCAGGTCTAAAGGACTCCTTCCCACCCCTAAGACAATTGCACCCCTTCGTGAGGTAGCTGGTCCCGAGGGTGTCATCAGAGTCCACGTGCCCTTCTCCAGGTCAGACATTACTCAGCTAGAGAGCAAGTTAGGCTCAATCACCACTAAACCCACCACTTACATTCGGGAGTTTCAATGGGTCCTGCAAGCATATAGCCTCACTCATCATGACATATACATGCTCTTGGCCAATACACTTCTCCCCGAGGAAAGGCAATGGGTCTGGGAGCTAGCCCAAGCCCATGCTGATGAAAATCATAGGACCAATCCTGACCACCCCACGGGCTCTCATGCTGTCCCAGAGCAGGAACCCTATGGGATTACAACACCCCTGAAGGCTTACAGACTCATGACCTTTTTACATCCTGCCTCTTGGCGGGCCTGAAAAAGGCGACCCACAATGCTGTTAACTTTAAAAAGGTGCAGGAGGTCATTCAAAGGAAGGAGGAAACACCTTCAGAATTCCTGGATAGACTAACCAAGGCCCTTCAACACTGCACATAACTCGACCCAGAAACCCCTGATGGCCGTCATCTCTTAATGACATATGTTCTGGCCCAAAAATACTCTGACATTAAAGCCAAGCTTAAAAAGTTTGAACAGGGCCCTGCTACTCCTCAGACCGAAATCCTCGCTGTCTCTTTAAAGGTTTTTCATGGTAGAGAGGATGAAAGTGAATGCCGTAGGAAGAGAGCTGAAAATGCCAAATTCCAAATGTTGGCCCAGGTCATTCAGAGAAGGCCATCACCACGCCGTCCCAATGTGACACCCCCTGGAGCTTGCTTCAAATGTGGTAAGGATTGTCCTTCGCCGAGAACACCCTACAACCCCTGCCCAACATGCCATCAAAGGAGACACTGGGGGGAAGACTGCCCAACAACCCGGAAGGGAGGTTGGTCAGCCACCCGGCAACCCCAGCCTCTCTTGGGCTTGGCAGAGGAGGAATGATGGAGCCCTGGGCCTTCCCTCCAGACTATTACCATCAAGAATCAAGAACCTAGGGTGACCTTCCTGGTGGATGGACGCTTCATTACCTTCCTTTTGGATACTGGTGCCACTTTTTCGGTCTTGAGGGAGTATTGGGGTTCTACCACACCCTCAAAAACTCCTATTGTCATGGTAGGAGGTAAACATATTTTCCCTCAAAATCCCTTTTGTCCTTCACTCACTCCTTTCTCGTTATGAGCCATTGCCCCATTCCCCTTCTGGAAAGGGACATACTCTCACTATTAAAAGTCACCATTCACATATCACCCCACACCTCTCCTACCTCTCATTTCCTCATGATGTTCCTAGGGGCAGATACACCTCCTCCATGCACTCTCCCACGACTATCTAAACCAGTTAACCCTGAGTTTTGGGACACAACTACACCCTTTATGGCTAAATGCAGTCCTATTCATATTGTCTTACTGGACCCTTCAAGATATATTAGTCAACCATGATATCCACTCACAACCACAGCCTTCCTCGGATTAGAAGCCATCATCCAGGATTTATAATGAAAGGGGTATCTTAGGCCTACACACCCATTCTGGCAGTTAAGAAACCTAACGTGTCCTACAGGCTGGTTCTAGACCTTCCCCTTGTCTACTCCTCTGTGGTCCCCATCCATCCGCTAGTGTCCAACCCTTACACCCTCCTCTCTCAGATCCCTGCCACTACTACCCACTTCTTGGTTCTAAATTTGAAACATGCATTCTTTTCTATTCCCTTGTTCTCAGAATCTCAGGATATCTTTGCTTTTACTTGCACTGACTCTCACACCCGCCATTCTCATCAGCTTACCTGGACTGTCCTCCCACAGGGATTCAGGGATAGCACCCATCTCTTTGGCCAAGTTCTTGCCCAGGACCTCACATCCTTTCACCCGACCTGTCCTGACTCTACTCTCCTTCAATATGTCGATGACCTTCTTCTATGTAGTCCCTCTGGGAACACTCTCAATCCCACACTGCACAGCTTCTTAATTTCCTAGCAGACAAGGGAAATAGGAAGTCTCCCCACAAGGCCCAGGTTTCCCAGTCTTCTGTCACCTTTCTTGGTTTTTGCCTTACACCCAGAAAAAAGGAAATAACACTGGATAGGAGGCAACTCCTCTCTGATCTTCCAGTGCCCCATACAAAAGCCAAAATACTATTATTCCTAGGACTAGCAGGTTATTTTAGGGCCTGGATCCCAAATTATTCTCTTCTATACAAATCCTGTATGAACTAGCAAAGGGACCCCCTAGTGAATCTCTTGCCTCCTCCCCAAACTACCACTTGCGCAGGCTTCAGCAACTTGTCTTAAAGGCACTTGCCCTTCACCTTCCTGATCTTTCAAGACCATTTCATGTATATGTCCATGAAAAAGGGAGGCAAGAACTTGGGGTCTTAGGTCAAAACTATGGGCCTACATTTGCACCTGTGGCATATTTGTCCAAGCAAATTGACCCTACCATCCGTGAGTGGGCCCCTTGCTTAAGAGCTCTGGCTGCTGGACAAATTTTACACAAAGAAGCCTCTAAGCTTACTTTTTGGGCCCCTTTAACTATCCACTCCCCACATCACTTGAAGGATCTTTTAGCTTATAAGGGCTTTCAAACCCTTCCTCCATCCAGAGTTCTGTCACTCCTCACTTCCTTTCTGGAAAACCCTAATATTACTTTCCTCCCCTGCTCTGCACAGAACCCTGCCTCACTGCTCTCAGTGACTCCCACGTCTAACACACCAACTCAAAATTGGTTGGAAACCTTAGATGATTTCCTCCCCTGTCATTCTTCCATTTCTGAGAGACTACTAGCCAAGCCTGACCTTATCTGGTTTACTGATGGCAGTTCCTTTAGGCAGAATTGCACTCATTACTTTGGATACACTGTAGTTTCAGCCACTGAGATTATAGAGGCCAAAGCTCTGCCTTCAGGAACTACCAACCAGCAGTCTGAACTTATAGTAGCCACTCGTGCCTGCCTTCTAGCACAAGGAAAATCCCTAACCCTTTATACTGATTCAAAATATGTCTTCCATATCTTATCCCATGCTGCAATATGAAAGGAGCGAGGCCTACTTACCACCAAAGGTAATGTGATCACTAATTCGGCTCTTATAACCAATCTGATAAAGGCCTCCCACTTACCCACCCAGGTGGGAGTTGTCCATTGTAGATCTAATTAGAAGGACGTCTCTCTTATCACTGAGGGCAATGCCAAAGCTGACCAGGCGGAACAAATGGCTGCTACCACTTTCAATGATGGACCCCCTGGGGGACATATAATGGCCACTTTAGACAGCTCATCTGAAGCCCCTACTTCTTCCAGTAAGAACAAGGATCTCTTCAAGTTCCTTCATACTCTATTCCTTTCCAATTCTCAGTCTTTGACCCTCTTTTTACAGAGCTTCTTCTCGCTCACCCTCTCTGACAAAGCCATGCTACAGAATATAGCCTCTAATTGTCAGATCTGTCAGTGGACCAACACTTATACTCCTTTAAGGCCCAAACCTTTTCCTTCCCACCAAGCCCGGGGACACATTCCCACTGCTGACTGGCAGGTAGACTTCACCAACATGCTCACAGTATGGCGCACTAAATACCTCCTTGTCTTTGTGGACACTTTCTCTGGTTGGATTGAGGCATTTCCCACTTCCAATAAAACGGCTTCCACTGTAGCTTTAATCTTACTGACAGACATCATCCCCAGGTTTGGTATGCCCACTTCTCTACAATATGACAATGGCCCTGAGTTTATTTCTAGAATCACACAATAGGTCTCTCAAGCCCTCTCCTTCAAGTGGCATTTCCACTGTCCATATTATCCACAAGCTTCAGGGAAAGTGGAAAGGGTAAATTGTACTCTAAAGGAAGTCCTTACCAAAATGACAATGGAATTAAACTTAGACTGGGTCAAACTCCTTCCCTTGGATTTGCTTCGAATCAGAGCTCTCTCTAAAAACCATCTTTACTGTCTCCCTTTGAGATAATATATGGAAGACCTCTTATACCCCCTGGGTTGGTCATTTCACAAGGACCTCTCACCCGAGATTTGTCTTTGCCTCTTTTGTATCATCTCCGCTCGGAACTCTGGAAATATCAGGACTGGCTTCATCCGGACCCAGTGTCCTCTCCAAACACTCCTCCCTTAACACCTGGGAGTCTAGTATATTATAATACCCCAGAGGAGAAAGGGACTCTTGCCCCAAAATGGGAAGGCCCCTATCCTGTCATTCTCTGTACCCCCACTGCCGCCAAACTCTCCTTACCAGACAACCGTCTAACTCCCTGGATTCACATTTCTAGGTTGAAGCCATATCACCAGGAGGCCCCACCTGCTGATGACAGGACCAACCCAGAGGAACTCCAAGAATCACCTCCTGAACCTCCCATTAACTCCTGCTCTCCACACTCATCTCACCCATTTAAGTTGCGGCTCACACGGTGTTCCATGCAGCCCAATTCCTCTTAAAAAAGTCACAATGGGCTCTCTCAACACCCTAATCTTCTGTAACTGCTTGTTTTTTGTGCTCTGCTTATTTTCTGTGCTCTATCGGGACTGGTCTTTACCCTCCTCTCCTACCATGTATTTATTCCCTCTTCAGGAACGATACTCAGAACATGGCATGTAGAAGGTCCGTGCAGTGGATGCAACTACTTGCTTCATCCACAACTGCACCTCTATTTCCCTAAAATTGTCACCTTCAAGGACCTTCGTCCCTGGTAGCTGGAACTGGCTTTTCATTTGCTTCCTTTTTGATCAAACAAAAGACTATTGTCATTGGTGGCCTGAGATATATAATGGGTGCCCCTATTGGTCATGCAGGTTCCATGATGAACATGGTAGCTATTCTTACCACTCACTTTGTTACCCTAAAGTGTGGACTTCTAGTTACCTAAAGTGGGATAAAGTCTCTTTATCTGATAACAATGGATGGTATACTTTAGATATACCTGACCCCAAGGCCAAACGTTGGGACTATGTTGAGTTTGCTGTCTATGCTCGGACTACCTCAGCCAGACCCACAGGGTGGATGACAGTTGGCCGCACCCTGATTATGCCACCTAAGGCAACCATCCAGGTAGTCGAACACATTAAGGAGTCAGAATCAAAACTTTTAGATCTTATCCATAGCTCATCCACAAAGGATTCAGACCCTTCAACCCCCTCAGGTCCCCCTGACACATGGCTCAATTTGTTACACCAATCTCTTCGATTATTAAACTCCACCCCTCTTTTTGTGCCTCCTTCTCAGTGCTTTCTCTGTGCTTCACTTAGTCCCATTAGCGGCAGGAAATATTTCAGCAAAAACCTACAATTTCTCTAAGAAAGGACAACCCCTACATGTGACACGTATCCCACTGTGGGAAAGTTATTTCACCAATACTTTATTTGCTTTCATCTGTTTCCACCTGCCAATAATGAATCCTTTACCCATTTGTTCCTTGAGCTTAAGCACCCAATTGAGCCCTGCATTTATGCAACCTGGACATTTCCTCTGGTGTAATGGGTCTTTAAGTACCTCAACGATCAATGTCTCTGGCACCTGTTTCTTGGTTACTGTAGTTCCTCAGCTGTCTTTGTATACTCCCACCGAATTCCGACAGTTGGCCCTACCTTCCTGAACCCGTAGGGCAGTCTTTCTGCCGGTTCTGGTAGGCCTCACTTTAACAACCTCAGTGGCGGGTCTCTGACTCTCTGGTGGAGCTATAGGTCATGCTCTATGGGCATTCAAAGACCTGCAACAAAAACTGCAGGAAGCACTCGATACCACTGCTGAGTCTCTGGGCTCCTTGCAGCGCCAGGTTACTTCATTGGCACAAGTGGCTTTACAGAACCAAAGGGCAATTGATCTTCTCACTGCAGAAAAAGTGGGTACATGCCTATTCCTCAGAGAGGAATGTTGCTCTTATGTTAATGAATCTGGGCTGATAGAAAAAAATGTTGTTAAATTGCAGAAATTATTGACCAAATTGCTCAAACCTAGCTACTCCAATCCCATAACAGGGTTCTTCCAATCCTATCTTGCCATGTATTTACTACCTATCTTGGGGCCCCTTATTGGGATGCTCTCTTTTTTTGCTCTCTTGCCATGCATAATGAAGTTCCTTCAAACCCAACTGCAAAAAATTTCTAATCAAAATTTCAACCAGCTTTTGCTTAGGCACTACCATCCTCTGATGACCGATGAACCCCTAACATCTCCAAGAGAACAGTTCACTCAGTGATGAAGCTCACTACCAGGCACGATGGAATGCAACGTACATCAGACAGCGGGAGGCAATGAGCTTGGAGAACCTCTTAATCTGCCATCCTGGATTCATGAGTCTTTATGACCTTCTAAGCTTCCTCATGGCCCTTGGCCTCTTCTATGTCAGTCCCCCAACATGGAACTTCTGCCAAAAATTGACCTTTGCTTTAATTTTTATCTTCATTCTGTTTTTATTCGCTCTGATCTTCTTCAAGTGCTGGTGACGCCATGACCAGGCAACGCTTCCAGTATTTCCTAGAGTCTCTGTTACAGGACCAGTAGCTGATACCAACAATCTCCTCCATCCAGGACTGGTTTCATGCCATCGACAACTTGTGGCATCAGGGAACTTTCATAGACTTTACCCCTACTGAAGTAGCTATCTATACCACTGGCTTTTATTTCTGGCTGCCATGATATCCCCAGACCTGGCCCCCGAGGATTTGTCCACTTCCCTTTCTAGGCTCCACAGCACCCCCACACAGCAGGCAGCAGCCAGAAATGACAAACAATGCCCCACTGCCTACATCTTCTCCAGGGATCATTTCTGCACATACCTTTGAGGTTCTCATCAGGTGAAAGATCCCATACATTCCTGTATTGTATTGTAAGACCAACACTGTCATTGCTTTTCTGTAAAGTTAGATTGAGGGAACAGTGTATGGTTAGTGTTAATAACATTTTCAATTTTGATTAGGAACCATTCTGCTCGATGAACAATGGTATTGGGAACCTGTGATATTTATAAGAATATAGAGGTGAAATATATGAACGAAAAGAGAAATCTAAGTAAGATTTGAAGCCCAGAAGGTCATTGGGTTCTTGATTGGGATACTTAGCATTGAATTACGTTCTGCACAGATGTCTCAGATAAATCGATATACAATGGCATAGGACCTTGTACCTTGGATGATTGAATGTAGAAGAGAACATCCAGTCAAAAAGGGATAGTCGGTAGGATTAGGAAGACAGTAGGTAGGTTTAGGAAGAAGAGTGAATATAGGATTTGGACCAAAGTTTTTTAGCAATAGGGTTTCGGTTAGAGAGTGAATGTTAGTGATAGCACATGTGAAGATTCAGTCACAATGATGAACTGGGGAAAATATGTAGGAAAGCAGATATCAATAGACACATTACAAAATCATTCAAAGTGTAAAGTGAGTGACAGCTTTAGACGTATTCAAAGGGTTGAGTTTGAATATATAATCTTTGGAAGAAACAAATATGTAGTCACCAATAGGATTTTCATTTGAGATCATTAGGCAACCTGGACATGGATGTTTTTAGTAATCCAGGATCACTTTCCATTTAGGTATGGTACAATCATAAGTGAGAACTTTGCTTTTTCTGTTCAGAATATTACTGTGATAAAATGTATATGTAGATCAGGTTACATGTATTTGTTCCACCATTTCTGGGAGCAATATTTTGAAGACGTATAAATTAGTATTGGGGGTACAAAGAGGTGTACCCTGTGTCTATGAATATAGAGATAATACATGAATAGACCATACTGTGAATAAATAATATAACTGGTTCCACTTTAAATAATGGATTGAATTGATATCTGTAACTAAGTAAGAAATCTTATATTGATATACAATCATTCTTTCCAACCACTTATACATTTAAAGGTAATATTAGGGTTATGGTTTATCATGACGGGTGTTTTGCTTCAAATATGATAAAGGAAATTGAAAATAATGTGTTTGGAAAGAAGTCTCATGAAAAGAGCAGTCAAGAAACATGGAGGAATACATGGGTTCTGAAGCAGGAAGTGATTTGAAGTTAAACAAATGCGTATAAATTTGCTAAATTGTGGATGAAATATTTATATATCCTCTGATGTGCATAAACTGAAGAAATAGTAATGTTCCAGTGTTGAATAAAAATGAACGTCAAAATGCACATCATGTCCCATAGGAATCTAATCTACTTGCATTGATGTTAAACTCGTGTCAGTTACTGTAGAAATATTATGATTTGGCTTTTTTTTTGGTGTTATAATACAATTTATTTTAGTACTAGCATGCCACAGAATGTAGAGGAAGGAACAATGGATTATTATTATCATTGTGATAATTTAAGGTTTTATATCACATTAAGCTATAATATGGCATAATATATCTTATGAATTAGAGAAAAATTTTTTTAAAAAACCTATTATTTAAGGACCATATGCACTGACAATTTAAATGGCTTTCTCGTGATTTCAATTTCTATCAATTGTGTATTAATTGCCAAATATTTATTTTAGTACTTTTCATATTCATAATTGATATAAAGTCAATTGTTTAATTCTTCTTGTAAGTAGTTACTTATTACAGCAGGGACATTATTAATAATTCTAAATCTTTATACGAAAAATGGTACAAAGTTATTTTCATGCAAAATTAAGAATAATTGCCTTCTCTGAATGTTTGATTGTTAATACATATAACAAAGAGCTTTTGATGAGTCTCTTCCCCAGTAAAACATAAAATGCAAAGATATAGTTGGGTATGTATGTCCAAATAAAGATAAGAAGAAATACACATTATTAGCTAGAAACAATTAAATAAAAGATGAAAAGAAAAATCCAATACATTGTACGAACTTGTCAGATGAGGTAGTATTCTGGAAGAATAGCCTAAGGCTAGACATGGTCCATGACAAAATATTAACTAAAAAATGAAATATGAAAAATATAGGAAATGCTATGAATTTTTCATGAAGGTAGGTGAATTATCCTTTAATCTCATTTTATGTGCATTTTCAAAAGCCAAATTTCTGGTAAAATAAATTTGTGATAGTTACAACTACACAAAACAAAGTTTCTGCTTAGCAAAATGAATGCATCTCAACCCTTTTTTAGCTGATTTCTTCCCACTCAATTTTAAACCTTTATTTATTTATTTATTTTTATTGGTTGTTCAAAACATTACAAAGCTCATGATATATCATCTTTGATACATTTTTCTCATTTGGTTTATGAACTCCCATTTTTTCCCCAAATAAGAATTGCAGAAACACATTGCTTACACATTCACATTTTTACATAATGGCATATTAGTGACTGTTGTATTCTTCTACCTTTCCTATTTCCTACTATCCCCCCTCCCCTGCCCTCCCATCTTCCCTCTCTACCTCATGTGCTGTTGTTTAATTCTCTCCATTATTTCCGCCCCATTTCCCCTCACAACCTATTATGTGTAATTTTGTGTATCATTGAGGGTATTCTACCATTTCCATATGCTTTCTCTTCTCTCTCCCTTTCTCTCCCCCCACACGTCTTTGTATAATGTTAATCTTTTCCTCATGCTCTTCCTCCCTTTCTGTTCTTAGTTGCTCTCTTTATATCAAAGAAGACATTTGGCATTTGTTTTTTTAAGGATTGGCTAGCTTTTCTTAGCATATTCTGCTCTAATGCCATACATTTCACTGCAAATTCTATGATTTTGTAATTTCTTAGTGCTGCGTAATACTCCATTGTGTGTAGATTCCACATTTTTTTTAATCCATTCATCTATTGAAGGGCATCTAAGTTGGTTCCACAGTCTAGCTGTTGTGAATTGTCCCGCTATGATCATTGATGTGGCAGTATCCCAATAGTACGCTGTTTTAAGGGGAATAGTCCAAGAAGTGTGATAGCTTGGTCAAATGGTGGATCCATTCCCAGCTTTCCCAGGAATCTCCATACTGCTTTCCAAATTGGCTGCACCAATTTGCAGTCCCACCAGCAGTGTACAAGTGTCCCCTTTTCCCCACATCCTCGCCAACACTTACTGTTGTTTGACTTCCTAATGGCTGCCGATCTTACTGGAGTGAGATGGTATCCTAGGGTGGTTTTGATTTGCATTTCTCTGACTGCTAGAGATTGTGAGCATTTTTTCATGTACTTGTTGATTGATTGTATGTCCTCCTCTGTGAAGTGTCTGTTCAGGTCCTTGGCCCATTTGTTGATTGGGTTATTTGTTACCTTACTTTTTAATTTTTTGAGTTCTTTGTATATTTTGGATATTAGGGCTTTATCTGAAGTGAGAGGGGTAAAAATTTGTTCCCAGGATGTAGGTTCTCTATTTACCTCTCTTATTGTTTCTCTTGCTGAGAAAAAAAAAAAAACTTTTAGTTTAAGTAAGTCCCATTAATTTATTCTTGTTATTAACTCTTGGGCTATGGGTGTCCTATTAAGGAATTTGGAGCCCGATCCCACAGTATGTAGATCGTAGCCAACTTTTTCTTCTATCAGATGCAGTGTCTCTGATTTGATATCCAGCTCCTTGATCCATTTTGAGTTAACTTCCTTGCTTGGCGAGAGAAAGGGATTCAGTGTCATTTTGTTGCATATCGATTTCCAATTTTTCTAGCACCATTTGTCCTTCGTATATTGCAGGTTTTTAGCCCCTTTTATCAAATATAAGAAAGTTGTAATTTTGTGGAATGGTATCTGTGTCCTCTATTCTGTACCATTGGTCCACCTGCCTGTTTTGGTACCAGTACCATGCTGTTTTTGTTACTATTGCTTTGTAGTACAGTTTGAAGTCTGGTATCGCTATACCTCCAGATTCAAACATCCTGCTTAGAATTGCTGTTGCTATTCTGGGTCTTTTGTTTTTCCATATGAATTTCATGATTGCTTTATCTTTTCTACAAGAAATGTCGTTGGGATTTTGATTGGCATCAATTTAAACCTGTAGAGAATTTGGGTAATATCGCCATTTTGATGATGCTAGTTCTGCCTATCCATGAATTGGGTATATTTTTCCATATTCTAAGATCTTCTTCTATCTCTTTATGTTTCTGTAGTTTTCATTTATAAATCTTTCACCTCTTTTGTTATGTTGATTCCCAACTATATAATTGTTTTTCCAATTATCTTATTTTCTTTGAGGATATTTTGAATGGAGTGGTTTTCCTCATTTCCATTTCAGAAGTTTTGCTGCTGATATACAGGAATGCCTTTGATTTATGCGTGTTGATTGTATATCTTGCCACTTTGCTGAATTTATTTATTAACTCTAGCAGTTCCTCTGTAGACGCTTTTGGGTCTGTTAAATATATTATCATGTCATCCGCAAATAGCGATAATTTAATTTCTTCTTTTCCTAGTTTTATGCCTTTAATTTCTTTTGTCTGTCTAATTGCTATGCCTAGTATTTCAAGAACTGAATTAAATAGAAGTGGTGATAGAGGGCATCCCTCTTGTTCCAGATTTTAGAGGGAATGCCTTCAGCTTTTCTCAATTTAGGATGATGCCAGCCTGAGGTTTAGCATATATAGCTTTTACAATCTTGAGGTAAGTTCCTGTTATCCCTAGTTTTTCTAGTGTTTTCAACATAAAGGGATGCTGAACTTTGTCGAATGTTTTTTCTGAATCTATCGATACGATCATATGGTTGTTGTCTTTAAGTCTATTGATGTGGTGAATAGCATTTATTGATTTCCGTATAATGAACCAGCCTTGCATCCCAGGGATGAATCCTACATGATCATGGTGCATAATTTTTTTGATATGCTTTTGTATTCGATTCACCAAGATTTTATTGAGAATTTTTGCATCCAAGTTTATTAGAGATATTGGTCTGTAGTTTTCTTTCTTTGAAGTGTCTTTGTCTGGTTTTGGGATCAGGGTGATATTGGCCACATAGAATGAATTTGGAAGAGTTCCTTATTTTTCTATTTCTTGAAATAGCTTGGAAAGTATTGGTATTAATTCCTTTTTGAAGGTTTTGTAGATCTCTGCTGTATACCCATTCGGTCCATGGCTTTTTTTGGTTGGTAGTATTTTGATGGCTTCTTCTATTTCTTCCTTTGTTATTGGTCTGTTTAAATTGTGTGTGTCTTCCTGACTCAATCTGGGCAGATCGCATGACTTAAGAATTTATTGATATCTTCACTATCATCTATTTTATTGGAACATAGGGTTTCCATATACTTTCTAATTATCTTCTTATTTCTGTAGTGTCTGTTGTGATATTGCCTTTTTCATCCCGTATGTTAGTAATTTGAGTTCTCTCTTTTCTTCTCTTCCTTATCATGGCTAAGGGCCTGCAAATCTTATTTATTTTTTAAAAGAACCAACTTTTAGTTTTATCAATATTTTCAATTTTTTTTTGTTTCAATTTCGTTGATTTCTGCTCTAATTTTAATTATTTCTTGTCTTCTACTACATTTGCTGTTGTTTTGCTCTTCCATTTCTAGGTTTTTGAGGCGTAGTGTGAGTTCATTTATTTGCTGATTTTTCTTTTTTTTTTGAGGAAAGAACTCCAAGAAATGAATTTCCCTCTTAAAACTGCTTTCATTGTGTCCCATAGATTCCAGTATGTTGTGTCTGTATTGTCATTTGTCTCTACGAATTTTTTTATCTCCTCCTTTATGTCTTCTGTAAACCATTGATCATTCAGTAGCATGTTGTTCATTTTCCATGTGATGTAGGATTTTTCCTTCCTTCTTTTATCATTGATTTCCAGATTCATTCCATTATGATCAGATATTCTGCATGGTATTATCTCCACGACTTTATATTTACTAAGAATTGCCCTATGGCATAATATATGGTCTATCTTTGAGTAGGATCCATGTGCTGCTGAGAAGAACGTGTATCCACTTTTTGATGGTTGATATATTCTATATATGTCGGTGAAGTCTAGGTTACTGATTTTGCTGTTGAATTCTATAGTTTCTTTATTCAGTTTTTGTCTAGAGGATCTGTCTAATGGCTAGAGCGGTGTGTTGAAGTCACCCATAATTATTGTGTTGTAGTTTATTTGACTCTTGAACTTGAGGCGAGTTTGTTTTATGAGTGTTGCAGCTCAATTGTTTGGTGCATACAAATTGATAATGGTTATGCATTGTTGGTGCAAGGTTCCTTTTAACAGTATATAGTGTCCTTCTTTATCCCTTTTGATTAACGTAGGTTTGAAGTTGATTTTATTCGATATGAGTATGGCCACTCCTGCTTGCTTCCGAGGGTCATGTGAGTGGTATGATTTTTCCCAAACTTTTAATTTCAGCCTCTGTATGTCTTTACCTATCATATGAGTCTCCTGAAGGCAGCATATTGTTGGATTTTTTTTTTTTTGATCAAGGTTACTAGCTTATGTCTCTTGATTGGTGAGTTTAGGCCATTAACATTTAAGGTTACAATTGAAATATGATTTCTACTTCCAGTCATGTTTGTTTGTTTGTTTGTTTTTTTTATTTATTTATTCATTTATTTATTTATTTTGGTTAGTTTTTACTTTTTGGTTATTTTCCTCTCCCTTTACTGAGATACCTCCTGCTTCTAGTTTCAGGCATTACTTTTCAAATCCTCTTCTTGTAGTATTTTGCTCAAAATGCTTTGCACTGCTGGTGTTCTGGCTGTAAATTCTTTTAGCTTTTGTTTATCGTGAAAGACTTAAATTTCATTGTCAAATCTGAAGCTTAATTTTGCTGGATACAGTATTCTTGGTTGGAATCCATTATTTTTGAGCGTTTGAAATACTTTGTTCCAGGATCTTCTTGCTTTCAAAGTTTGTGATGAAAAAAATCAGTCGTTAACTTAATTGGTTTACCCCTGAATGTAACCTGCCTACTTTCTCTCGTAGCTTTTAATATTCTCTCTTTGTTCTGTATGTCCTTGTTCTGGCTATCTTCATAAATATTTGTCTTGGAGTTGGTCTATTATGGTTTTGAATGCTTGGGGTCCTGTAGGCTTCCAGGATTTGGCAATCCATTCCATCTTTCATCTCTGGGAAATTTTCTAGAATTATTTCATTTAATATGTTGTCCATTCCTTTGGTTTGAATCTCTATGCCTTTTTCTATCCCGATGACTCTCAAATTTGTTTTTTTTTTTATGACTTCCCATATCTCTTGAATAGATTGCTCATGGGATTTAAGCATCTTTTCTGTGTTTACTCTATTCTTTTCAAGTTGATAAACTTTGTCTTCATTATCTGACGTTCTAACTTCTACTTGATCTAGTCTATTTGTAATACTCTTCGTTTGAGTTTTTAATTTGGTTTATACTTTCCTGCATTTCTAGGATTACTGTTTGATATTTCTTTTTAATGTCTCTATCTCCTGGTAAAGCTCATTCTTTGCCATTTGAATTTGTTTGTTTATTTGATTTTCAAAATATACTTTTATTGCTTGGACTTGCTGCCTCATGTCTTCTCTAATATTCCTTTCCATCTGAGTTAGGTATGCCTTGAGTTTTTTCCCTATCAATATTTCTGATGCTTCACGGTCCTCCTTTAGAATTTAATTGTCCTGCATTTTTTGCACACCTTTTTTTCCCTTGTTTTTTCATGATGTTCACGTTACTTTTCAGCTCAATTTGATTGCTGTGTTTCTGCTTTCTTCAATAGATTTGTTTTGGTTTTATATATCTCTGTTGTCTCTCTTTTGTGTTTGTAGACTATGCCTGCAAAAGTGGATTCCACTTGGAAGGAATTCCGACATGTGAGCTCCAGTGATGTCACCTGTCTGCTATGGCGGGCCCCAGGCTCCTTGCCGGGGTGTTTGAATGGGGGGGTGGGACTGAACTGTCTCTGGTTGGTTTCACCTCCCGGTCGCTGGTGGGTGGGTGGTCTCCAGCCATCCAGTCGTGCAATCAGCGAATGGGCTGTCACCGGCGGGCGGGTGATCTCTAGCTGCCCAATTGCGCAGGCAGCCAGCGGGTGATTGGTTGCTGGTGGGCAGGCGTTCTCCAGCCTCCTAGTCACGCGTGTCTGTCCTCTGGTCCCCTGGTTTCCTCTGCGAGTCCTGATTTCCCCTGCTACACCAGATTTTCCCTGAGTGATGCCTCTTGGCAGCTCAAACTGTACTCTTTGCCTGCCGTTCCTTGGGTGTGGAGGGTGTCTATTGGGAACACTGGCACTGTATTGTTTTGATTTTTTCCGCTTGCCCTACCCATTGCGCTGGCTAGAAAAGTTTTGTTTTCACCGGTGATGGGAGGGGAAGTTGAAGGTCAGGTGCCACTAGATTTCCCCCCGTCTTTATGAAGGCTTTCTCTGGTAATCCCTCCCCCGGAAAGCCTAAGAGAGAATTTTTGCGAATTACCTGCTGTATGGGAGATAAGCTGAGTAACACACACCTGTTTTGTTGTTGCAATCTGTCGGAGAGTGGTGGTGGATACTTCAGCTCTCCAAGATGGTGGCCGTTGGTTTCCTCGGTGGAGTTTCGGTTGTGGGGGATAGAACTGTAACACTTTCTTCCCCATCTGAAATCCCGAACTCAGCCCCAGGCTCAGTGGTGGGTGAGCCAGCCGGATTCCACAGAATCCGCAGCAACGTTTCTCCCTGCATGCTGGTCGCTTCACGGTGGAGGCCCGCCGTCTGTAGCCACGGCATGGGCCGCACGGATCAGCCACCCCAGATCTTCGGTCGCATAGTTGGCTCTTGTTTGAGACTCAATTACAGGACCTCGGTGGTGGAAATCATTCTTCTAGGTTCCAGGCACACCCATTTTTCTGTAAGATCCTAACATGATACTTTTTCGTCATTCTAACTCCTTATTCACATGTGAAGTTGCGCAGTACAAAGGGTGTGATGCACTCTATTCATGGCCATCTTGCAATGTCAAAATATTAGGATTTCTATGCACCATTTACTGAAGATAGTTTTCAGTACTAGTAAACCAAAATGTTATTTCAGGTGGATGAATATTTCTGAGAATAATCTTTTGAAAAGTAGATTATAAATCCACATACATGAATATGAATGAAATTTGGGAGTGCATAATAAGACACATATATTTCATATTTTGAAAAATCTGGAGGATATATATATATACAGACACACACAGAGAGACATTAAAAAGTAGCATTATATATGCCAATCGAAATTCATCATGAAATACATATCATCCACAGATTCAAAAATATTTATTTTACTGAACATGGATTTATGTATAATGCTATTTAAATAGGAGGATCACCCATAGGTTGAATTCTCAGTTCCAACAGCTTTTAGAAGGAGTGATATCTTCTCACAATTTCTATATGCCAAGTCAGCCACCTCACCAAAAATATACGTGTGATACCAGGTATGAATCTATATGTGCATATAAAACTACATGTGCTAAATAGGCTACAGAGAAAGGGAGACAGGAATTCACATATTTGTTAACTTTAAAAAAACATGGAGAATTCTTTCAACCAAATAATTGACTAGATTCATAACTCCTACCCTATATAATGCAAAAGGCAAGTCCAACTATACACGATGCCTCCTCTGAACTGCTTGTATTTCAATTCTGTTTGGGTTATTATTCTAGTCAGAGTTTAGTAGCATAGGGGTTAGTGTGAGGGATTCACTATTTTGACTGGAAAATTATAAAATGAATCCAATGTGTATACAAATATGTGCTACAAAAAATTGTTCCCACTGTCATCCAGAACAATGGCTTGACATTACCTAGTCCCCAAGTAAGACAAAATTAGAGGAGAAGAGTTAGAAAATCTGTGAATACATATTTGGATTAGAGTATGCTAAGGAGTTTCCAAAAGTAAGGGACAGGGTAAACACTCCACAAACTGGAGCTCTTCTGGCCTAAAGACTTCTTGTGGAACTGCCTCTGAGGTTGGGCACTTGAAACATATGTTGTTGTCAAGTGCTTTAGCTTCGTTTCTAGTGAGACCAATAAAGGTGGGTCTGCATCTATGTGATCTTGAGGACATGGTTTCTTATTTTCCACTGAACATGAGCAGCAGTGCTGAATTTGCTATTTGTAGCTAAACTGTGGCCCCTGGGGTCTAAGTGTCTCCCCGTGTGGACTGTGAAGCCATTTTGTGATCCTAAAGTTTTCATGGTGTTTCTTGCGGCTTCACTGGGAGTTTGGTATTTGCTTCACAAAATACAAAGAGGTCAACTGGGACACAGTGCTGGAGGGAGTTCTGTCACGTGTGGTGGGTCAGTTTCTGCAGGACAATGCACCAACCATGCTTCTATCCCACATAGCTTTCCCCATTGACCATAGCAACTTAATTCTGAAACTTTCCCTGAAACTTCTCAATATTACAAGATGCCTTTACATAGAAGGGACTGCTTGCTGCACCATGGCAGTCACAAGACATTTGGAAGCTAATGGCAGATCCACATGGCCCCACCACAAATGTTTTATTACACACCTGCCCACTACTGCTCTAGGCCAAGTACTCAGCAGGCTCCAATTTATTGGCATCTCTGTTCTACACCATTTTCATGAAACTCAGTCAATCAAGGCACTGTCTGGTATACTCATGATCAGCAACTTGACATCCAAAGGTTCTCCAGTGCCACCTGGTCATGGGAATTTCAAAAATTTCTTGGTATTTATCTAGCCATTTTTGAAAGATGAAGTTGGAGGCACTGTACGTTTCAAATCAATCCAGAACCATTAAATTTTGAGGAAGCTCATGTCAATGAAAGCTATGGAGAATTCTCACAGGCAAGGCTTCCCAAAGATTGGCTAAATGGTCACGTGAATCCAGGCCCATTGAGGTCTACAATGTGAGGTCCATGTGTGTTTTGACTCTCAACTATGGCTGCCAAGTCTTTCAGAATAAAATCATGTGATATCTTGGCTGTGATTCCCAGTGCTTTGTGGAAATACAACCTGGGCATACATCTCAGTTTCCAAGGACGACTCTCATGCGTGAACTCATAACATCCCAACACAATTCATGGCAATACATCTCTGAGGTCAGTTACAGAACTCAGTCTCTTAGGGGAATCACACCAGAGTTCATGTCAAGGTGGACCCAGTCATCTCTTCCAACCACCACACAAATGACCACAATTAAAACCAACACAATCTCACATGGCCCTCATGATCTTTCATATAAACACTCTTCATAACCTCTGGTTGAATGTTTCTATGAGGGGTGCAGACCAAGACAGTCTCCAAAATAATCTCCCTTGCCCCTAATGTGCCTAAAAACAGGGTGGCTTGGACACCCTTCCTGTGAACCTGGTGTGATCACATAGGCCTGCTGTTAATACTTCTCTGCTTCTCCAATTTGAGGACTACTGACTGTGGGGTTTAGATTCTTTGTCTGAATTGGAGACATGAGGAAACCCAAGCTCCTACGGGCTAGCCTCTGCAGGGCTTTGAAGAAATTATTTGACCCAAAGCATTCCTATTCTAACTTGATGTAGGTCTAGAACCTCACAAAGGAAGGGGAGAGACTTCATCCAGAATGACTGCTCTTTTGGCTATTTTGGTTTTGTATGCACACATGGGATCGTTCTTTAGATCCATCAGGTGCTGAGAATCTAAGCCTAAGCCTCACACAGGGCCAAAAGGCTGATTCAGACACATCCTTTCCAAAGGAATTAAGCAAAAATCCTCAGGTGATGCCCATTCATTTCCATGTGAAAACAGTTTTTTTTCAGGCTTCAAAAAGGGGTGGCCTGAGGCAAAGACCTTTCAGACATTCAGGGCAGCAGAACAATTGGTAATTAAAAGGCCCAAAGCAGGGTTTCTCCACTGAGACTCTCCTGATCACACTGATACCTGAGTTTTCTGAGATGCTCGCCATTCCCTTCAGCTATCCAGTACATGGCGATGTCACAGGGCTTGGAAGTGGTACATATATTGGACACAAAACCATGAGCCTATTCTGGAGAGTGGCCAGAATTCAGGAAGAAAGCAGAAACTTTGAAAGATAGCAAGTGTTGCCCATCGATAAGGCAAGCTGAAATCCATTCATAAATTGGGCAGGATGAATGCTGGGAAGCTTTCAACTAGACAGGACATATCAATTGATGCATTCTCTTTTCTAATGTCTACAACCATGGACACCGTGGGATACACAGACATAGAAACACTCGCCTTGTCAAACGACTTACTCGAAACAGTCTACACCAAACCAAACATACCGACTTTCCTACCTATTCTGAGAACATGAGACAAATCCACAAACTCACACCCACACCCACAAAGGCACCTCCTTCCCCGAAGTAGGTCTGTGACTATCCAGAGTTTCTCTAATTGTGGACCATATTTTATTCCCACAAAATGGCCTGTCCTGTCTCAGATCTGGTCTCTTTGGTCAATATTTTGAACTACTGAGGAGCCAGCGGTGATCCAATACCTGCTTTCTCAGTAAAGGTGACTTTTCAGAGCTTTCTGGCATTTGGCCATCCTCACATCAGTAGGTACCAAGAAAGACTAAATCTGTCCTTGGTAAATCCAAGCAAGAGAGACCCCTGGGAGTGGGACTGTGACTGGATTTTGGTGACTGGCTTCCTGGATCCCAAGTTCAGAGAGTTCTGTCACCAAGGTTGTGAGGTGAGGTCACTTCCTTCAGAAAGTGAATAAGGTCACTGCCTTGGCAACCATGTTGTCCTAACAGTTGCTTCAAAGAGTCCCATGAAATGGAGGCTGCCCCTACTTCCTGTGACACTTTCACAACTTAGAATGGTATATCAACCATAGGCACCCAGGAACAGCTCTCAACACAGGCCTGGTTGGGTCCTTCTTCTCTAAATTAAGAAGACAGAGGCTGATTCAGACACATTCCTTCATCCAGACCAAGTTTTTTACAATGAAAGATGACTTTTGCTCTCTCAGTTCCTACATAGCTGCCTACAACTTCTGCAGGGATCATTTTTGCATGGACCTTTGAGTTTCTCAGTAGTTGGAAGGAATCCTACATTTTTGTATTGTAAGACCATCTCTGTCCCTGCTCTTCTGTAAAGTTAGATTGAGGCAACAGTGTATGGTTAGGGTTAATAACAGGTTTGATTTGGGTTAGGAATCATTCAGCTGGATGAATAATGGTATTGATGACCTGCGATAATTACAAGAATATATAGGTAAAATATAAGTATGAAAACAGAAATCTATGTAAGATTTAAAACCCAGAAGTGTATTAGGACCTTGATTGTGATACTTAGATTTGATTTATTTTCTGCACAGATGTCTCAGGTACATCGATATACAATTGCATTGGACCTTGTGCCTTGGATGATTGATTGTCAAAGATAACTTCCAGTCAAAAAGTGATAGTCGGTAAGATTAAGAAGATAGTCGGTAGTTTAGAAAGGAGAGTGAGTATAGAATTTGCACCAAAAGTTCTTTAGCTATAGCTTTTCGGGTATAGAGTAAATGTAAATGTCAGCACATGTGAAGAGTCAGCCACAATGATGAACTGGGAAAAATATGTAGGAAAATAGATATCAATAGATACATTAGGAAATCTGGCAAAGTATAGTCGTTAGTGAAAAGTTAGTAAAATAGGTAGTTGTCTCTTCATGTTTTTCTGTATACTTAACTTCCCTCCCTGCCCTCCCCAAGGAAAGTATATAAGCCCTGTTTAAGCTGTTCTCAGGACTCTCTGCTCTATTGAAGTGAGCTCTGAGCCCCAGCATGCTGGCCACCAATAAACCCTTTGCTTTTGCATGAGACAGTTTCTTAGAGGTCTCTTCGCCTGACACTCATCCGACCTTTACATATGGAGGTTCCACCGAGTTCTGGCAGCAGCGGACGAGAGACCCCAACTGGCTCCTCAAGGGATTTGTAAGGCGCCTCTTTCTGGTGTCAGGTTTCAGGTTAGAGCTTGGCAAAATGGCTGTCAATGAAGAGTGTGAGCTCTCTCTCACGGTGGCTGACAGATGTGTCACAGAGCCACAAGCCACCACCCTGAGGGACACCCCAGAGGACTCTGAAAATCAAGGAACAATAGTCTCCTCAACTCAGTGATATTTTGTTTCAGATTCGGTATTGCCAGCCCATCAGGTATTGCCGGCTACTCAGTCCTCATCTCAGTGTTGGACGTCCATTTCCTGTCTTTATTGTCTTGTCTTGTCTGTGTCATGTGTCGTTGCTTTTACTGTTTGTGCATTTTTCATTATGGAAAAGAGCACTTCAATGCCTCTGTCCCTGACCCTTGATCACTGGACCAAATTCGGCTTAAGGGCTCAGAATCTTTCTTTTTCAGTAAACCGCTGGACCTGGCAGACTCTCTGTGCCTCAGAGTGGCCCACCTTTGGATTCGGATGGCCCTTAGAAGGATTTTTCTACTTCTCACTAATTTAAAAAGTCAGAGATATTGTCTTTCAGGAAGGGCCACATAGCCATCCAGATCAAAAGCCATATATCTTAACCTGGCATTACCTCTGCAAATCTCCTCCATGGGTGAAGCCTTTCTTTGTCCCTGCCCCCGCTCCTAATCCTTCCCCCACGATCTCTCAAACCCTCTGCTCCTCCTCCTCCACCCTCTTTTCTGCCTAAGTCACAAGATTTAACTCTACTGGACTCTCATCCCTCTCCTTATCCCTTGCCCGGGTCTCCCAACCCCCAACACCCTCTAAGTGATTCCCCTGCTGCTGACTCAGCCTCTCCGCCATTGGAGGAAGCTAAGCCAGCCCAGCACCCTCCAGAAAACTCCCCCGCGGCACACACAGCCCCTCCTCCCCTGGAGGAACCTGGCCCGGCTAAAGGAACTCACCATCAATGAAAGATTGAAAACCCTGGAACTCCCGTGATGCTCCCCCTCCGTCCCTATGTGCCAATGATTGATGATGGCCATGGGGAAAAATTGCAATCCTACCAGTATTGGCCTTTCTCCTCTTCAGACCTATATAACTGGAAAAATAACAATCCCCCCTTTTAAGAGGACCCCACTCGTGTCTCAGGTGTGGTTGATTCATAGATGTTTTCACACCAGCCTACTTGGAATGACTGCCAACAACACCTAGGGACTCTCTTCATGACAGAGGAACAAAAGAGAATCCTCCTGGAAGCTAGAAAAAAATATCCTCGGACCAGATGGTTGACTGACACCACTTCCCAACATATTCAACCCGGCTTTCCCTAGAATCGACAAAACTGGGACCCCAACACCTTTGAAGGTAGGGAGCATATGTCCACTTATCTCCGGGCTCTAATAGCGGGTATCTTAGTGGCTGCTAGGCGACCAACTAATTTGGCCAAGGTAATAGAGTTTATTCAAGGGCCTGATGTATCTCCCTCTATGTTTCTAGAGAGAATTATGGAGGCATATAGGAGATATACTCCTTTTGATACTCAGGCAGAGGCTCAAAAGGCATCTGTCATGATGGCCTTTATTGGGCAAGCTGCCATGGATATTTAAAGAAAGTTACAACACTTAGATGGATTACAAGATATGACTTTGAGAGATTTAGTCAGAGAAGCCAAAAACGTATACTATACGAGAGAAACTGAGGAAGATAAGGAAGCAAAGGGTGGATAAAAGAAACAAAAGACAGACTAAGGAATTGACTCAGGTCCTGGTCACAACAACAAATAGGCCAGAAATAAGAAACATGGAGACAGGAAGGGATACCTGGGCCCAAACTAGAGGCCACCCCTGGCCTCAGATCAATGTGCCTATTGTAAAGAAAAAGGACACTGGGCCAAAGAGAGCCCTAGAAAGAGACAGCCACGCCAGCCAGCCATCCTGACTCTGGAGGATGACTAAGAAAGTTGGGGATCAGATCCCCTCCCCGAGCTCAGGTTAACTTTTGAAGTGGAGGGCACCCCAGTAAACATTGATGTGGATACAGGGGCAATATAATCAGCCATTAAGGCTCCATTTTGCCCTCTATCAAATAAAAGGTCTCTAATTCAAGGGGCTAATTGCAGTAAATATCGGGCTTGGACAACTAAGAGGACCTGGGACCAGGGGAAAGGAAAAATCCATCACTCCTTCCAAGTAATCCCAGAATGCCCGGCCCCATTGATAGGCAGAGTTCTGCTCACCAAGCTCCGGGCCAAAATAACTTTTAACCCTGAAGGCCCCCAAGTGGAATTTCTAAATCCTTCAGTAAAAACTCCTATATTCACAGCTCTAACTATGTCAGTAGATAATGTACATCAAATCACTCACCTTAGTTTAAAGAAACTACATTCATTTATGAAGGATCAAGAACAGAGTTTTCCACTAACCGACTCACAGTTAAAGGAAATAACTGAATGGTTAGCAAAAGCCTGTCAGGTCCATCAAATGGTTAATTCTTATCCTTCCAAGCTTCCTACAGGAAAGCACCTATGAGGAACCAGACAAGGACAATTCTGGGAAGTGTACTTTACTGAAATAAAGCCAGCAAGTTATGGACTTAAATATCTCCTAGTCTTTGTAGATACATTTTCAGGATGGATTGAAGCCTTTCCCACCAAAAAAAAAAAAAAAAAAAAAGAAAAGGAAAAATAGAAAAAAAAAGAAACAGTGCAAATTGTGGTGAAGAAGATCCTGGGAGATATTTTTCCAAGATACGGCCTGCCTAAAGTAATAGGGTGTGATAATGGACCGGCATTCATAACCCACATAAGTCAGGGGTTAGCCAGGACCTTGGGGATTTATTGAAAGTTACATTGTGCTTATAGACCCCCGAGTTCAGGACAGGCAGAATGAATGAATAGAAACATTAAAGAGACCATAACGAAATTAAGCTTAGAGACCGGCATAAAATATTGGACTATGCTCCTGCCTTATGAACTGTTTCATGCAAGAAATACTCCCTCTGTTTCTTTGTGTAACCTCACCCCCTATGAAATTTTCTATGGTGCCCCTCCTCCAGTAAGGGACCTAACCCCAACTCTAAGACCTAACGATTTCTTTCACACCCATTTGCTTTACAGACTTAAAGCTCTTGAAAGAACTCAGGATACCTGTGAAAACAGATGGCCACTGCCTAACAACCTGGGGACGAGAGGACTCCAAATCAACGTCAATTAAGATACTTCTTCTATGTAAGACGACATCAGGTGTCATCCCTGGAACCCCGCTTGAAAGGACCATACCAGGTGCTACTTATAACACCTACAGCGGTAAAGGTAGACAGAATCATTTCCTGGATCCATACCTCTCATCTCAAGCCTGCGGCCTGTTGAGACTCTGGCTGGAAACTGGAAAAGACTGGTAACCCTTTCAAATTGTGTATTCGCCATGTGGATAAAGCTATAGACTCTCCCCTTGACCACCAGTAGTCCTAACCCTCATCAGCCCGTTCAGCAGTGATGGCTGATCACAAATCCTACTGGAAAAGAATTATGGTCTATCTCGTATACAGCCCAATTAGGTAACTAGTGACCATCTCTCTACCCAGACATTTATTAGCTGGCTATACGTCTTTCCTATTGGGATATCCCTGATGAAGAGGATGCCACTAAAATTCCATTAAATCCCTTCCAAACCATAGACAATGGAAACAAACCTAATGGATGTAGGGACAAGTGAGCCAGATGCAGGTTGGCTAGCCTAGATTACTATGATTGCCTGGTGGACTATCAAAGCCACATGAAATCACGGCTGTGTGGGGGGAAAGGCGACTTCTTCTCTAAGTCATGGGGATGTGAGCATACAGGGACTGCCTGATGGATCTCAAGCTTCTCATCAAATTCTGTAGAGAAAAGGGAAAGAAAAGAGAAATTGGATGGAAATGGAAGGAGACCCTCATTGTTATACAAAATTACATATAAGAGGTTGTGAGGGGAATGGGAAAAAAATAAGGAGAGAAATGAATTACAGTAGATGGGGTAGAGAGAGAAGATGGAAGGGGAGGAGAGGGGGGATAGTAGAGAATAGGAAAGGTAGCAGAATACAACAGTTACTATTATGGAATTATGTAAAAATGTGGATGTGTAACCAATGTGATTCTGCAATCTTTGTAATGTTTTGAATAACCAATAAAAAAATTCTGTACACAGCATTGGCCATATTACCAATTAGATAACCAAAACCGATGGCCCACAGTGGGGTCTCTAGGTCCTCAAATTCTGCGTGACATTTTTAACTTCTGCAAATGCTCAAAAGGGTGAAAGGAGATTCCCCTATGTGGAGGCCTTTTCCCTCCTTCGCTCACATCCTGACCTATGTTTCTCCAATAGATCCTCACCCTTAGCCTTCTGCTCCAGTCTCTCTGCTGTCACTATCACCTCAGCAACATGATTTCTCCCCTCCAATTACTAGATCAAAAATCCAAACCTCTGCCAGTTCTCAGACCATTGCCCAATTGCTGAGGTAGCAGGTAATGAAGTACCCCTCCACCAACTCCCTCCTCTCTTCTCCTATCAGTGTCCGCACCGGATCCCACCAGGTCCTCTTACCAGCTAACCCAAATCTCAAACCAGCTGAGGAGAGCCCTCAGACCCCTATCCAAGATGTAATGAAAATGGACTTAAAAGTTTCTTTGTCATCACTGAAAAAAGGTTACTCAGAATTTAAAGTCCCTTACAGGCTTTTAGTGATACTAACTCCAGTCTTCTCCTCTGCTCTACCTGTTCTACTGCTCAAGTTTTTGTTGCTAGGAAAATCCCAAACCCCTTTCCCATTATTCCTTTACATCTTTCCTTCCTCATTCTCAGATCTTCAGAACTGCTCTCAGCCCCACCTACCCCATCTGCCCCCTCTGTACCAGGCCCACCGAAAAGTCTTATCTGACCTTCTTCAGAAGTCTTCATCATGGCTGACTTTAGGACTTTCAGCAAAAGAGTCCCTATAAAAGACTTCAGAGTAGATAAAGTTCCTCTTTACGTGTTGCCCTGTTCTACTTGGCCACTGGCTAAAAAATCTGCACTCCTAAGGTAGACACCCCCTTACTAGTTTTTCACAAAATATGTGTACAAGGCCTCTGGCCATGAGCTAGGGATTCACAGAGATGGCTGCATTTCTAAGAAACAGAAGTTACAAACTGGGCTCCATGGTAACAGCTGGCAGGGTGAAAATTAAAGGGAAGAAAGAGCTCTCTCTAACCCAGGTGTCCTTGAAAAGTTAACTTGCCAAGAACAGAGGAAAAAACAGAAAAATAAACTGCTTTTTGTGAACTTCTGCAGACTGTGAACTTCTGCGCCCCTTCCTTTACATGTTGGGTACAAAATTCTGAAACTACCTAAACTTGGGTTTCAGGGGATTTATTGATTACAACAGAAGTAATGCCCTCTGAATCTGGTTGCAAACGAATAGGACTGTTTCCCTGTCTTCGGTACTATCTTAGGCGCCTTGCCTTGTCTGTCCCTACAGCAGTATAATTCTATATACTTAAACATTTTTTATGTTTTCATGAAGTTGTCAACAGATATGATTAATTGTGTAATGGTGCAGATGTTTCCCAGAGTGCTTTATCCTGATGCATGTTCATTTGAAATTCAAATAGGGGGAAATAAAACCTGGTTCCACTGGGCACATATATCCCTCACTTTAGCCATCCTATTAGAAATAGGAGTTGCAGTAGAGGTGGGCACAAGAACCACTGCCTTGGTCCATGGGACACAACAAATGACACAATTAGAAGCAGCAATAGACCAAAACTTAAAGATATTAGAAACCTCCATCACAGCTTTGCAGAAATCTTTAACCTCTCTCTCTGAAGTTGTTTTACAGAACAGTCAACGGTTGAACCTCCTGTTCATGAGAGAAGGGGGCCTTTGTTCTGCATTGATGGAAGAATGTTGTGTTTATGCTGACCATTATGGAGTTGTAAAAAAATCTATGAGTAAATTAAAAGGACAACTTGAAGAGTGTCAATGAGAGAGAGAGGCCAAAAAAGGGTGGTTTGAGTCTTGGTTCACACAGTCCCCCTGTTTAACTACGTATTTATCAACCCTGGCTGGTCCAATAATAATCCTCATATTATTGCTAACTATAAACTCTGTTTGTTCAACCATGTAATTTCTTTTCTCCAATCTCAAATTGGACAAGTTAAACTTATGTTAATACCCCACTAGCAGACATAAAATGTGACACCCCCCAATGATCACTTTTATGACTAAAAGTAGCCAGAAGAAAAAGTGGGGAATGAAAGGTTAATAAAATAGGCACTTGTCACTTTCTGTTTTTCTGTATGCTTAACAAAACACTGTTGAAATCTTGAGAAATGTTTGCTAATCTTGTTCCCAGAATGTGCTGTCCCCAACTGCCAAACTACAGAATGCGCTCCCTCACCAGGTTACACGCAAACTGCCCACTCGCCTTGATCCATTAATAAAAATCCCTCCCTGCCCTCTCCAAGGAAAGTATATAAGCTCTGCTTAAGCTGTTCTCAGGGCTCTCTGCTCTATTCAAGTGAGCTATGAGCACCAGCACGCTGGACCCCCAATAAACCCTTTGCTGTTGCATGAGGTAGATTCTGGGTGGTCTCTTCCTCCGACGCTCACCTGACATTTACTTGTATGACTAAATGTAGAAAAGAACATCCATTCAAAACGGGATAGTCAGTAAGATTAGGAATATAGTTGGTAGGTTTAGGAAGAAGAGTGAATATAGGATTTGGAAAAAAAAGTCCTTTAGCAATAGGGTTTCATATAGAGAGTGAAAGTAAATGTCAGCACATGTGAAGAGTCAGTCACAATGATGAACTGGAGAAAACATGTAGGAAAGCAGATATCAATAGAGACATTATGAAATCAGGCAAAGCATAAAGTTAGTGATAGGATTACACATTCAACATGTTTCACTTTAATTATATAATCTAAGGAAAAAAGAAATATGTAGTCGTCAATAGGATTGACATTTGAGAGCATTAGGCAAGTGGACATGGATGATTTTAGTAATGCAGGTTCACTTTCCATTTAGGTTTTGGTACAATCATAAGTGTGACATTTGCATTTTGTTTTCAGAATATTACTGTGATACAATGTATATGTAGATCAGGTGACATGAGTATTTCTTGTACCATTTCTGGGAGCAATATATTGAAGACGTATAAATTAGTATTGGGGGTACAAAGAGTTGTACCCTGTGTCTATGAATATAGAGGTTTCCTGGCCTAAAGACATTTTGAGAAACTGCCTCTGAGGCTGGGCACTTGAAATATATGTTGTTGTCAGGAGCTTTAGCTTCCTTTGTTTTGAGACCATCAAAGCTAGATATGCATCTATGTGACCTGAAGGACATGTGTTCTTATTTTCCAATGAAAATGGTGCAGCAGTGATGAATTCTCTTTTTGTAGGTAAACAATGGCCATTGGGGCTAAGCGTCTCCCCGTGTGGACTGTGAAGCCCTTTGGTCATACTCCACTTTTAATGGTCTTTCTTGCTGCTACAATGGGAGTTTGGTATTTGCTTCACAAAATACAAGGAGTCCAAATTGGTCGCAGTGCTGCACGGCATTCTGTCACATGTGGTTGGTCAGTGTCTGCTGGAGAACGCACCAACTAGGCTTCTACCCCACATAGCTTGCACTCTTTTCCATAGCAACCTGATTCTGAACATTCCCCAGAAACGTCTCCATATACCAAGATGCCTTTTCATATAATTGTCTGCTGGCTGCACCATGTCAGTCACAGGACATTTGGAAGCCAATGGCAGATCTACATGGCCACAGCACAGATGTATTATCACACACTTGCTAACCACTACTCTAGGCTCACTACTCAGAAGGCTCCAACTTACTGGCATCTCTGTTCTACAGCATTTTCATGAAACCCAGTCAATCAAGGCACTGTCTGGTATACTCCTGATCAGCAATAGGACATGGAAATGTTTTCCAGTGCCATCTGGTCAAGGGAATGTCCAAAATTTCATGGTATTTTTCTCGCCATTTTTCAAGGATGAATTTGGATCCACTGTGTGTTTCCCATTCATCCAGGAACCATAAAATTTTGAGGAAGCTCATTTGAATGAAACCTCTGGAGAACTCTCACAGGCAAGGCTTCCCAAAGAGGGGGCAAAAGGTCACATGAAGCCAGGCCCATTGAGGTCTACAATGTGAGATCCATGTGTGTTTTGTCTCTTAATTATGGCTGTCAACTCTTTAAAAATAAAATCATGTAATATCCTGGATGAGATTTCCATGGCGATGTGGAAAGCCATCCTGGGCCTAGAACTCAGTTTCCAAGGGCGATTCTCATGCGTGGCCTCCTAAAATCCCAACACGACTTCATGGCAATACTTCTCTTAGTTCAGTTCCAGAACTCAGTCTTATGGGGAATCACACCAGTGTTCAAGCCCAGGTGGACCCAGTCATCTCTTCCAACCACAAACAAATGACCACAATTAAAACCAAAACACTCTCAAATGGCCTTCAGCTTCTTCCATATAGACACTCAACATAAATTATATAACTGGTACCAACTTTAAATAATGGATTGAATTGTTATCTGAAAATATACAGGAAATCTTATATTGATATACAATCATTCATTCCAAAAAGTTATACATCTAATGGTAATATTAGGGTTATGGTTTATCATGAAGAGTGTGGGAGTTTTGCTTCAAATTTTTATGGAAATCGAAAACAATGTGTTTGGAAAGAAGTCTCATGAGAAGAACAGTCAAGAAACCTGGAGGAATACATGTGTTCTGAAGCAGGAAATGATTGAAAGTGAAACAAATGCCTATTAATTTGTGAACCTGTGGATGAAATATATATCCTATGGTGCGCATAAACTGAAGAAATAGTAATGTACCAGTGTTAAATAAAATGAACTTCAAAATACACATCATGTCCCATAGGAATCTATTTGCATTGATGTTAAACTGGGTCAGTTACTGTAGAAATATTAGGATTGTATGCACCATTTACTGAAGTTACTTTTCAGTACTAGGAAACAAATATGTATTTCAGGTGGATGTATATTTCTGAGAATAATCTTGTGAAAAGTTGATTATGAATCCACATACATGAACATGAATGAATTTAGGTAGTGTATATAGGACACATATATTTTATATTTTGAAAAATTTGGAGAGTATATATATATATATATATATATATATATATATATATATATATATATATATACACAAAACACAAACACAGACAATGAAAAGTAGCAATATATATGCCAATCGAAATTCTTCATGAAATATATATCATCCACTGATGCAAAAATATTAATTTTACTTAGCATGGATTTATGTATAATGTTTTTTTTTTACTAGGAGGCTCCCCCATAGGTTGAATTTTCAGTTCCAACAGCGTTTAGGAGAAGTGATCTCTTCTCACAATTTGAATCTGCTAAGTCAGCCACCTCACAAGAATATACGTGTGATACCACGTAGGATTCTATATGTGCATATAAAATACATGTGGCAAGTAGTCTACAGAGAAAGGGAGACAGGTATTCACATATTTTTTAACTTTAAAAACACATGGAGAACTATTTCATTTAAAAATTAGCTAGATTTATAACACCTACCCTAGATCATGCAAAAGGCAACTCCAACTATACACCATGCCTCCTCTGAACTGCTTGTATTTCTATTCTATTTGGGTTATTTTTCTCCATCATATTAGGATTAGTAGTCATAGTCTAGTAGGGTATGGGTTAGTGCCAGGTGTCCCGGCCGGCAGGACACATCAACGTGGGCATCGAACATAGTTGGGAAGGAATGAAGGGACAAAAGACAGGACAGATGACACCCAGACAGGAGTTCTGATCAAGCTGCAAACTTTTATTGTTCTCACAGGGTGTTTATATGCTGCTGATGGGAAAGCTCTCTTATCAGCAGTTGCTGGATGTCTTCACAGGGTTAGATAACCTCAGGATATTTCAGGAAGACAGATGGCGACAGGATGTCTCAGGGAGATAGATGGTTGTGGGATATCTCCCAGGCAGGATGTCTCCCAGGGGGCTGTTTCTTGTAAGTGTCAGGCTATTCTTTGAAGGAGAACTTCCTTTTAGCCCCTGACATCTCCCCCTTTCTTATATAAAATATTTGACCTACCTTACCGGCCATGTTTTTAGGGGGGGGGCGGGTTAGAGGCTCTGTTTCTCTAGGAGGCCTTGGAATATCTCCTGATCCGAGCGAGCATCTTTACTAGCAAATTTCGTGGTGGCCTTGGCATGTTTTTGGAGGAGATGGCCTTGAAGCGGAAGCATGCCAACCGCCATGCACCAGAGCATGTCACTCACAGGTCTTGTGTTTGGGGATCCGTGGATCCATCCTTTTGCAATCCTTCCTGCACCCTCCGATATTATGGCCTAACGTCCTCACTCCATGGGTGCGTCTTCCCCCAAGCTGAAGGGCCCATGTAGACGAACCCTTATGGCAAGGGCAGAAGATGGTTTGTCAGAGCTGTTACTTATAGTTTTATGTAAGAAAGAGAGATTGGTGGGGATGTAAACTTAAGAAATAAGCCTGTGAGAAGGGTAGAACATCCTTTTAAAAGTTGACAGCGTGGTCTTCCATCTCCAGATGATGATAGTGGATTTTTAGGGGCTTAGAGGCCATAATATTAATGTGTTCTTTAATAAATTGTACCACACTGTTTATAATGCAGGGTCTTATGGTCACCATTAAACGTAAACCCAACAAAGGGCCTAATAGGGGAAGAAGGTAGGGTAGAAATCCATTAAGCTTTGTCCAGAGGGGATTTTCAAATAGTTCCCTTCATCTCTTTTCTAGATCTTCTTGAAGCTGCTTAAATTTAGTGCATACTATGACTGATTTATTGGCATAAAAGCAGCATCGTTCCCCTAAGGCCAATCAAATATCTCCCTGGTTAGCAGTCAGCAAATCTAAGCCTCGTCTGTTTTGAAGGAACACTTTTGCCGGGAAGTCTATTTGGTCCTACAAATCTTTAATGGTTTCTGATAGAGTTTGTACATCATTTTAAGTTGTTGAGACAGGCGATGGTAAGGGTGTATTGCCGTGCCTAAGCCAGTGTACCTGTGCCCACAGCAGCTGTTATTCCAAGGCTGGCAATAAGTGATAAGGCCTGTATCGCCCGCCTCTGTCTTTTGACTAAGGTGTCTAGGCTAGAGGTTCGTCTCCTGGGACAATAGTTATATCAGGAAGTAATAAGGCAAGAACACAGCCACTGTTCCAATTCGCTGGAAGCCTGGGGAAGGCCACATTTCCTCCACACATAACAACTGTGCCATTGGGGGGACAAAGAGATGGGATGGGTGAGGAATAATTTTGTTCTGTTGAGCAATTTCCAAAGGAAGCAATTCCAAAATCCATATCATAGGTATTATTCTGCATCACGCCTAAAAGACATAATGTAAAAGTGCCTATAGGCTGTACTTTAAAGGGAAATCCGGGTTGGCATGTATTATCATTGTCCATAGTAGAATTAATAGGAACTGCCATAGGCATGCTTGCCCCTGTTGTCATGCAGAGCCAGCAATTACCAGCAAGGGTGGGGTTGGAATTATTAAGGAAGGAGAAGGTAGTTTGCAAAATATCTAATGTATTGGTATCTAAACCTGGGAACTGGGATTTCGGCTACATTAAGGGATGATATGTGAGCTCAGGGATTTGGGGTTTCAAAAGTTTGATTATCTGAGGATGCTTGACTGCATCAGTGGGTCCTCTACCATCAGAGACCCCTGTAGGGTCCTTAATGGGCCAGTAGGAAGTTTTTCCGACAGTGCCTTGGCACCCAGCTGACTGTAGCTTGGTGTATTTGCCTTCTCCTCCCTGGTCAAAGAGAACGGGGGTATAATGAATAGTGGTCCACCCTGCTTCATGAGTTTTAGTTAGGGAGGCTTCAAAAAATCATTCTCCCTGCTTGTTAACACAAATTGAGGCCGACACAAAACAAGAGACATGCATCGCCTGGGTATGCGTACAGGTTGCAGAACAATTTTGGAGAGCTTTACTTGTACTAGGGGGAATAATCTTTGGCTTGTTAACACATACCCATTTAGGCTGATGAACTCCTCTGAATTTATGGTCAACCTCGGAACGGAGGTAAGTCACCTTAGTCATGCAGTCAGCAGTCTGGTTCCAACTAGTGGGAGCCTGAGTCCAAGATCCTCCCTTGCCTTCACGGGGGGAGGGGTGGGAAGGTACTCCATGATGTTGGAAGGTGGAGGGCCCAGGCCTCCGTGCACAAACCTGTTCAGCAGAAGTGCCTTAAGCAGGATCCTCACACAGATTGTTGGATGGATCCGAAAAAGGGGAAAATTTGTACTCAGGGAGAGGGCCTCCGTCCCCGGTTTGAGGTAAGTCATTAACCTGTTTAACCAGGCATTCTGGTAACCATCTTGGGGCTGCTAGCTCTTGGTCCAAAACACAAGCTGAGCCACATTCCCAGATGAGGACAGGATGTGGGCATTTCCATTTATTTGTAAGGGGATTTCGCCACATAACAGGTGGCTGATCAGAATTGGAAAAGGGATGCCAGTGTGTGTCTGCAGCCGAAAGGCCTTCACTGTCTAGGGTAAGAAAAGAAAGGGCAAATAATGCATGGTTAAGGCAATGCCTGTGAGTGGTAAATACAAGGGCGGAAGCCTTAAGGCGGGATAGCCAAGTCTTTAAGGTAAGGTGGAACATTCCACAATGCCTTGGCCCTGAGGTTTGTATTGAATTCCAGTAGGATGACAAAATTGCAAGGTAGCACAAAACTGTTTAAACTTGGCACTGGTATATGGAGGACAATTATCTGTTTTAATATGTATTGGTTTACCCATTATGGAAAAGGCTGAAACAAGATGAGAAAGGACATCTTTGGTAGCCTCTCCAGAATGTGGTGATGCAAAAATAAAGCTGCTGAAGTTATCGATAGAAACGTGTATATATTTGGTTTTTCCAAATTCAGGAAAATGAGTAACATCCATTTGCCAAACCTGATTTGGCAGTAATCCTCGGGGGTTAACTCCCAAGTGTTGAATGGGGAGGGAGAGAGCGCAAGCAGGGCATTCTTTTACTATTTCTCGTTTCTGTTGCCTGGTAATTTTACAAAGTAATCGAAGGCTCTGGGAATTTAGTTGGTGAAGATTGTTTAGCTCCATGGCCTATTGAATGGAGCCACCAAAAATTGGAAAGATGGTAGGAGTTGCTGCATCAGCTTGAGCATCACCTGTGTTAGAGGGTCGGAAAGATCAGAGTGTGCCCTGATGTGTCCTAAGAAAAATGGGTGTTGTCTGGCCTGAATTAGCTGCTGAAGCTGGTGAAACAGAAAGGCCGCATTGGAAGAAGCTTTAATGGCGGGTGAAATCTCCAGCAGGGGCACAGAATGAGCAATGTAGGCACTGTCTGTATGAATATTAACAGGATTATCACAAAATGTTATAAAAACTTGTGTTATGGCAAACAATTTCACAAACTGTGCTGAATGATAGACAGTATCAAAGGTTGTAGGCTGGTTATTGACAACAAAGACCGCACAGCCATTACTGGAACCGTCTGTAAAGACAGTAAGGGCTTGGAACTGGGAGCCTTTTGAGTAATTTTGGGAAAAATAAATGGATGTATCTGGACAAAATGTAAAAGGGTGTCATTGGGGACGTGGTTATCAATTGTTCCCAAATGGCCTGATTGGGCAATACCCCATTCATCCCCTCTCTGTAGTAAAAATTGGGTTTGGTCATTAGTATATGGAATTAAAATATTATCAGGGTCTTTGCCAAAATGTTGTCGAGAAAGCAAACGACCTTTAATAATAATAGAAGCTACCTGAGCAAGATAAACGGTAATAAACTTGGAGGATGTGGTGGATAAATGGACCCAAAGCAAGGGGAAGCCTTTATTTTTAAAATATGGATATCACTGCCAAAATTTTCCTGAGGGTATATGAGGAGTGTGTAAAAGAACCAGAACCAGAGGAAGGTTATAAGAAATTTGTGTAACAAACTGTTTGGCAATGGCCTCTGTGACTTGGTTTAATGCCTGTCATGCCTCGGGAGTAAGCTTTTGAGGGGAGGAAGGGTAGGAATCACCTCTCAAAATATCTTTAAGGGGCAAAAGTACACAAGTGGATAATTATAAATATGTTCTTAGCCATTGAATATCTGCCAGTAATTTTTGAGAATCATTAAGGGTGTGAAGATGGTTCACACGCAGTTGTATTTTATGAATTTGGATCTGATTATCTTGAAGTTTAAGGCCCAAATAGGTATAAGGGTCCTGTGTTTAAACCTTATCAGGAGCTATCCGTAGTCTCAAGGTAGTGAGGGTTTTCTAAAGGTCCAAGTAACAATTATTAAGGTCATGGTAATTAGGTGCAGCAATTAAAAATTCATCCATATTATGTAAAACATAAAATTGTGGTCATCACTCTCTCACAGGGTCTACTGCTTGAACAACTTATATTTAGCAAAGACTAGGGCTGTTGGCCATACCTTGGGGAAGAACCTTCCATTGAAATCTCTGCATAGGGCCGTGGAAATTAATGCAAGGGAGACTAAAGGCAAAATAGGATCTATCCTCAGGATGTAAAGGAATGGTAAAAAAGCAAACTTTTAAGTCAATAACCATTTTACAATAGTTTTGGGAATAGGCATTGGTGTGGGAATTCGAGACAGTAGTGCTCCCATCAGGCACATAACTTTATTACTGGCACACAAATATTGTAAAAGATGCCGCTTGTCTGATTTTTTCTTGATAACAAAAATAGGAGTAATCCATGGTGAGGTTGAGGGCTCTACATGGCCGGCTGCCAGCTGTTCCTGCACTAACATGGAGGCAGCCTCCAATTTTTTGGGGGGGTAAGGGGCCACAGATCCACCCACACAAGAGTCTGAGTCTCCCAAATAATTTTATCTGCATGGGGTACAGGAGGGTCAGGAACCGACACTAAAAATCAGAATACCCAAGTCCATATGTATTTGTTTTTTTATGGGTTTTATAGTCCCCACCAGTCCTTGTCTCAGTCTCACAAGGCCTGTACCAGGGACAAAATTTATACGAAGCATTTGATGAGTCATGATGGAATTGGGACTGGCAAGAATGACTTCCATTTGACTCAAAATATCTCGGCCCCATAGGTTAACAGGGAGGTCAGGAACAATGAAAGGAGTGACAGTCACCTTATTACCCTCTTTATCAGTAAAGCTAAGAGCCCTAGAACTGACATGGGGATTTTTTGACTCTTAAACCTTTTAGGTCATTCAAGGATGGGGTGATGGGCCAACCTGATGGCCAGTATTTGTGAGAAATAATTGTGGCATCAGCTCCAGTATCTAGAATTCCTTGGAATTCCTTTTTTTCAATAAGTAAGGTAAGGGTGGGTCTATTGTGAGAAATGGGCTGAACCCAATATACATCAGAGGAGCCGAGGGAGGCTGTCCCCCATTTTATGTTTGGGCGGTGGAAGTGCCTCCTGAATCCAAGGGAAGGAATATTAATTGTGCAAGTCTTGTTCCTGCTGGGATGGCCGCAACTCCATTAATAGCTGTTGCTAGTATTTTTATTTCTCCAGTGAA